>NC_056744.1:303748430-303785930 GCF_019279795.1 Protopterus annectens
AGGGGAGTGTGTGCACGAGTGTGAGAGTGTGTACAAGGGTGTGTGAGGGTTTGCCTGAGTATGCAAATGTCTGCCCATATGAGTGTCTGCACATGTGAGAGTGTGTGCGTGTGTGCTAGTGTGTGCACGAGTGTGTGCGCAGTTATGCATGACTGTGCGAGTGTGTGTACAAGTGCATGAATGCATGAGTGCACAAGTGTGCGCAAGTGTGTGAACTAGTGTGTGAGTGAGTGTGAGTGAGTCTGTTCATGAGGCAGGCCATGAGCTTGTGCGTAGCTGCATAAGTTTGTATGTGAGTGAGGGCACGAGTGTGTGTGAGTGTGTCTGCGAGTATGTGGGAGCGTGTACCCAAGTGTCTGTGTGTGTGCGAGTGTGTGCACGAGTCTGTCTGAGTGTGTGCAAGTGTGTGCGATTATGCTAGTGTGTGCATGAGTATGTGTTTGAATGTGTGTGCATGTGTGTGCACAAATGTGTCTGCATCTGAGTGTGTGCTAGTATGTGAACTAGTGTGCAAGTGTGTGCGAGTGTGTGCAAGTGTGTGTGTGTGTGTGTGTGTGTGTGTGTGTGTGTGTGTGTGTGTGTGTGTGTGTGTGTGTGTGTGTGTGTGTGTGTGTGTGTGTGCATGAGTGTATGCGCAATTGCTTGAGTCTGTGCACAAGTGTGTGTGCAAGTGCATGAGTATGTGCACGAGTGTGTGTGCAAGTACGTGAGTCTGTGCATGAGTGTGTGCAAGTGCATGAGTCTGTGTGCAAGTGTGAGTATATGCGAGTGCATGTGTGTGGACATGTGTGCGTAAGTGTGTGCGAAAGCATGCTTTTGAGCTCATACTCAATGTGCGAGTGTGTGTGCAAGTGTGTGTGCGCAACTGTGTGTACAGCTGAGTGTGTGTGAGTGTACATGAGTGTGCCTGAGTGTGTGTGTGTGAGTGTGCGCACATGTGTGTGCGAGTGTGTGCACATGTGTTGCAAGTTTGTTTTTGTGGCAAGTGTGTGTGACTGTGTGTTGGAGTGTATCCAAGTTTGTGCTAGAGTGTCTGAGAGTGTGTGCAAGTGTGTGTGAAAATATGTGCACATGTGTGTGCAAGTGTGTGCACATGTGTTCATGTGTGTATGCAAGTGTGAGTGTCTGCGAGTTTGCGAGTGTGCGATTGCACGATTATTAAAGTGTATGAGTGTGCAAGTGCAAAAGTGCATGTGAATGTGTGAGTGTGCGACTGTGTGCGCCACTGTTTGCATGAGTGTGCAAGTGTGTGCACGAGTGTGTAAGAGTGTGTGCCATTTTTGAACATGCGTGTGTGAGAGTGTGCAGAAGTGTACGTGACCACATGATTGCAAAAGTGCATTAGTGTGGGAGTGCAGGAGTCCGTGTGAGTGTGCCCAAGAGTGTGCAAGCGTGTGCAAGTGTGTGCGCAACTCTGTGTGTGTGATCAAGTGTGTGTGAGTGTGCATATCTCTGTGAGTGTGTGCAAGTCTGTGTGTGAGTGTCTGAGAGTGTGTGCGAGTGTGTGTGCAAATGTCTGTGCACATGTGTGTGTCTGCATGTGTGCAAGAGTGTGTGTGAGTGTGAAGGTGTCTGCGACTTTGCAAGTGTGACTGCACAATTGTGAAAGTGCATGAGTGTGCAAGTGCAGGAGTGCATGCCAGTGGTCAAGTGTGTGTGAGCGTTTGCACAAGTGGGTGAGTGTGCGTAAGTGTGCACAAGTGTGTGCTGGGATGCAGGAGTGTACTTGAGGGCACAAGTGTGTGAGTGCACAAGTGTGTGCAGGTGTGTGCGGGACTCTGTGCAAGTGTGTGCAAGTGGGCTTGAGTGTGAACCAGTGTATGGGAAAGAGTGCAAGAGTCTGTGCGTGAGTGTTTGTGAGTGTGTGCGAGAGTGTGCTCAGTGTTTCAAGTATGTGCTGTGTGCAAGTATGTTCCTGAGTGTGCTTGTGTGTGCGAGAGTGTGTGAATGTTTGTGAATGTATATGCATGAGAGTGTGAATGAGAGCGCATGAGTGTGTATGCATGTGTGAGTCTGAATGATTGTGTGCGAGTGTGCAAGTTTGTGTGGGAGTGTTTCCAAGTGTGCAAGTTTGTGTGGGAGTGTTTCCAAGTGTGTGCAAGTTTGTGCGAGTGTGGGTGTGAATGTGTTTGTGTGAGTGTGCGTTAGTGTGTGCGCAAGTGTGTGTGAGTGTGTTCAAGTGTGTGCAAGTGTGTGTGCAAGTGTGTACGTGAGTGTGTGCACAAGTGCATAAGTGTGTGTGCAAGTGTGTGCATGAGTGTGTGCACAAGTGCGTGAGTCTATGCGCAAGTATGTGTTCAAGTGTGTGAGTCTGTGCTCGTGTGAGTATATGTGAGTGCATGTGTGTGCACGTGTGTGCGATTGTGCGAATGTGTGTGAGAGTGTGCTAGTGTGTGGGAGTGTGTGCGAGTGTGTGCACAAGTGTGCGTGTCTGTGCTACTGTGCAAGTGTGTGCATGAGTGTGTGTGTTGACTGTGTTCTTCAATGTGTGAGTGAGTGTGCAAGTGTGTATGAGTGTGTGTGAGTCTGTGCACATGTGTGTGCAAGTGTGTGCTTGTGTGCATGCGCAAGTGTGTGCACAAGTGCATGAGTCTATGCGCAAGTGTGTGTCTAAGTGCATGAGTCTGTGCTCGTGTGAGTATTTGCGAGTGCATGTGTGTGCACATGTGTGCAATTGTGCAAGTGTGTGAGAGAGCATGCCAGCGTGTGGGAGTGTGTGCACAAGTGCGAGTGTCTGTGCTACTGTGCAAGTATGAGTGTGCATGAGTGTGTGCATTGACTGTGTTCGTCAATGTTTGAGTGAGTGTGCAAGTGTGTGCAAGTGTGTATGAGTGTGTGCGAGTCTGTGCACATGTCTGCACAAGTGTGTGCAAGTGTGTGTGCATGAGTAAGTGTCTGCAAGTGTGTGTGAGTGTGTGCGTGAGTGTGCAAGAGTTTGCAAGTGTGTGCGTGAGTGTGCGAGTGTGTGTAAGTATGTGTGCGTATTTGTGTGAGTGTGCAAGTGTGTGCATGAGTGTGCAAGTGTGTGCAAGTGTGTGTGTGAGTGTGCAAGTGTGGAGTGTGTGCGTGAGTGTGGGAGTGTGTGAGTGTGTGCAAGTGCATGTGCAAGTGTGTGAGAGTGTGTGCATGAGTGTGCAAGGTGTGAAAATGTGTGCGTGAGTTTGCAAGTGTGTGCAAGTCTGTGCAAGTATGTGCGTGAGAGTGCAGTGTGTGCAAGTGTGTGAGTGTGAGTGTGCAAGTCTGTGCAAGTGTGCTTGACTGTGTGTGAGTGTGTGCACAAGTGTGTGTGCATATGTGTGCGACTGTGCATGAGTATGTGCACATGTGCGACTCTGTGCGGGTGTGTGCACGAGTGTGTGCGTGTGTGTGCAAGTGTGTGTGAGTATGTGTGAGTGTGTGTGAGGGTGTGCACGAGTGCATGTGCAGGTATGCATGACTGTGCAAGTGTGTGCACAAGTGCATGAATGCATGAGTGCACAAGTGTGCGCAAGTGTGTGTCCTAGTGTGTGAGTGAGTGTGAGTGAGTCTGTTCACAAGGGAGGGTGTGAGTGTGTGTGTAGCTGAATGAGTTTGTATGCGAGTGAGTGCGCAAGTCTGCACGACTGTCTGCGAGTATGCATGAGTGTGTGCCTAAGTGTCTGTGTGTGTGCGAATGTGTGCGTAAGTCTGTCTGAGTGTGTGCAAGTGTGTGCACGAGTCTGTGTGGGAGTTTGTGCAAGTATGAGTGTGCGTGTGTGTGTGTGTGTGTGTGTGTGTGTGTGTGTGTGTGTGTGTGTGTGTGTGTGTGTGTGTGTGTGCGAATCTGTGCATGTGTGCGCGATTATGCAAGTGTGTGCATGAATGTGTGTGCATGTTCTAGTGTGTGCAAGTGTGTGCACATACGTGTCTGCATCTGAGTGTGTGCTAGTGTGTGAACTAGTGTGCGAGTTTGTGCGCAAGTGTGTGCAAGTGTGTTCAACTGTGTTCAATTGTGTGTGTGAGTGTATGCGCAAGTGCATGAGTCTGTGCACGAGTGTGTGTGCAAGTGCGTGAGCCTTTGCGCAAGTGTGTGTGCAAGTGTGTGAGTCTGTGCACGACTGTGAGTGTAGGCGAGTGCATGTGTATGCACATGTGTACGTAAGTGTGTGCGAGAGCATGCTATTGATCTCATGCTCAATGTGCAAGTGTGTGTGCAAGTGTGAATGTGTCCGTGGCTGTGAGTGTGTGTGAGTGTGCTCGAGTGTGACTGAGTGTGTGTCAGTGTGTGCACATGTGTGTGCTAGTGTGTGCAAGTGTGTGTGCATGTGTGTGCGTGAGTGTGTGAGTGTGCGATTTCATGATTATGAAAGTATATGAGTGTGCAGGTGCAAAAGTGCATGCAAGTGTGTACAAGTGTGCATGACTATGTGTGCCACTCTGCAAATGTGAGTGTGTATGAGTGTGCACGACTGTGTGCACCACTGTTTGTGTGAGTGTGCAAGTGTGTGCATGAGTGTGTAAGAGTGTGTGCCATTTTTGAACATGTGTGCTTGAGAGCGTGCACAAGTAAGTGTGCGTGAGTGTGCAATTGCAAAAGTGCATCAGTGTGTGAGTGCAGGAGTCCATGTGAATGTGCCCATGTGTACACAAGCATGTGTGAGTGTGCATATCTGTGTGAGTGTGTGTGAGTTTGTATGAGTTTGGAAGTCTGTGCTCATGTGAGTATATGCAAGTGCATGTGTTTACAAGTGTGCACGATTGTGCCAGTGTGTAAGAGAGCATGCTAGCATGTGGGAGTGTGTGCGAATGTGTGCACAAGTGTGAGTGTCTGCGCTACTGTGTGAGTGAGAGTGTGCATGAGTGCGTGTGCTGACTGTGTTTGTCAATGTGTGAGTGTGTGTGCAAGTGTGTATGAGTGTGCATGTCTGTGCACATGTGTGTGTGCTTGTGTGCATGTGCGAGTGTGTGCTGGAGTATGTACAAGTTTGTGGCGAGTGTCCGTGAGTGTGTGCAAGTTTATGTGCAAATGTGTGCACGTGTATGCACGTGTGTGTGTGTGTGTGTGTGTGTGTGTGTGTGTGTGTGTGTGTGTGTGTGTGTGTGTGTATATATGTGTGCACATGTGAGTGAGAGTTTGTGAGTGTCTGTGAGTCTGTGAGTATGAGATTACATGATTGCAAAAGTGTGTGAGGGTGCAAGTACAAGAGTCCATGCAAGTGTGCACGAGTGTGCATGAGTGTGTGATTGAGTGTGCAAGTGTATGCAGGTGAGTGTGAGTGTGTGCATGAGTGTGCAAGTGCCTGCAAGTGTGTGCAAGTGTGTGCATGAGTGTGCAAGTGTGTGCGAATTTGCATGAGCGTGTGTGCGGGTGTGTGAGTATGTGTATGAATGTGTGTGCAAGTGTGTGAGATTGTGTACACGAGTGTGTGTGAGTGTGCATGTATGAGAGTGTGTGAGTGCGGGCTAGTTTGAGGATGTGAGAATGTGAGTGTCTATGAGTGTGCATGCATGTCTTTGGAAGTGTGCACCAGTGAGTGTGTAATTGTGCGAGTTTGTGCAAGGGTGCGTGAGTCTGCACGTGCAAGTGTGTATGAGTGTGTGTGAGTCTGTGCGCATGTGTGCACAAGCGTGTGCAAGTGTGTGTGCATGAGTAAGTGTTTGCAAGTGTGTGAGTGTGTTCGTGAGTGTGTGAGAATTTGCAAGTGTGTGCGTGAGTGTGTGTAAGTATGTGCACGTGTTTGTGTGAGTGTGCAAGTGTGTGCATGAGTGTGCAAGTGTGTGCAAGTGTGTGTGTGAGTGTGCAAGTGTGTGAGTGTGTGCAAGTGTGTGCAAGTGCGTGTGCAAGTGTGTGAGTGTGTGCATGAATGTGCAAGTGTGTGAGTGTGTGCAAGTGTGTGCAAGTGTTTACGTGAGTGTGTGAGTGTGTGTGTGAGTGTGTGTGTGAGTGTGCAAGTGTCTGCAAGGTGTGCAAATGTGTGCGTGAGTTTGCAAGTGTGTGCAAGTCTGTGCAAGTATGTACGTGAGAGTGCAGAGTGTGCAAGTGTGTGAGTGTGAGTGTGCAACTATGTGCAAGTGTGCTTGACTGTGTGTGAGTGTGTGCACAAGTGTGTGTGCATGTGTGTGCGACTGTGCATGAGTATGTGCACATGTGCGACTCTGTGCGGGTGTGTGCACGAGTGTGTGCATGTGTGTGCAAGTGTGTGTGAGTGTGTGCGAGGGTGTGCACGAGTGTGCAAATCTCTGCCCATACGAGTGTCTGCACATGTGAGAGTGTGTGTGTATGTGCTAGTGTGTGCACGAGTGCATGTGCAGGTATGCATGACTGTGCAAGTGTGTGCACAAGTGCATGAATGCATGAGTGCACAAGTGGGCAAAGTGTGTATCCTAGTGTGTGAGTGAGTGTGTGCGAGTCTGTTCACAAGGGAGGGTGTGAGTGTGTGTGTAGCTGCATGAGTTTGTATGCGAGTGAGTGCGCAAGTGTGCACGACTGTCTGCGAGTATGCGCGAGTGTGTGCCTAAGTGTCTGTGTGTGTGCGAATGTGTGGTAAGTGTGTCTGAGTGTGTGCAAGTCTGTGCATGAGTCTGTGCGGGAGTTTGTGCAAGTATGAGTGTGCGTGTGTGTGTGCGAATCTGCATGGGTGCGTGATTATGCAAGTGTGTGCATGAATGTGTGTGCATGTTCTAGTGTGTGCAAGTGTGTGCACGTATGTGTCTGCATCTGAGTGTGAACTAGTGTGTGAGTTTGTGTGCAAGTGTGTGCAAGTGTGGTCAACTTTGTGCAATTGTATGTGTGAGTGTATATGCAAGTGCATGAGCCTGTGCACGAGTGTGTGTGCAAGTGCATGAGTCTGTGCACAAGTGTGTGTGCAAGTGCGTGAGCCTTTGCACAAGTGTGTGTGCAAGTGCATGAGTCTGTGCACGAGCGTGAGTGGCAGTGGCGGCTGGTGACTTCAAATGAAAGGGGGGCTGCAGGAGACAGCTGAATGGGTGGGGTCAAGGGGAAGGGGTGTGGCCAACAAGAAAGGGGAGGAGCTATGCTCAAAACTACAAAAACTCACTTTAATTAAATACGCTGCCCTGGGTGGCAAACCATCATTATGGGAGTCCAATCAAGGCAAAAATAAGTGTAGAAGAATAAAAATATTTCAATGCATTGGCTGCATGACAGCTTACTTAATATTTAAATGGAAACAAAAGGTTGTGAGGCATGAAAAAATAAATTACTTTTTAAATACATTACTGGAATGCCAGTCAAAATCAAGTACAAGCAAAACCAGAAGCACTCAACTCAAACCACTTCTCCTTGCACTGCAGTTCTAATTATAATTTATATTCAGCTTTATTAAAATTCCAAGTAACATGCTGAAAGTAGAAATCTCTGTGATGCCCCTACTTGTAAAAATGTTTCTTATCCAAAAAAGACCTGCTGCCTGACAACTATCTACTTATTTCATGGGGAAAACATGTAAGTAAAAAATGAAAAGCAAACAAGAAACAAGCTCAAGATACATTGCTTAAAGGATTACTGTACAGGTTATGGACCACACATGACTGGCATTCTGTTTAGTTTACGGGTAAAGTCTGTAGAGATGACTGTAAGTCTCCAACAAGTGTAATGAGCTTTTTAAAATAATGGAATCCTATCCTTTAATACCCAAGGCTTATACATTATCTAGTCAAGTATTCTCTGCATGGCAACAACAGAAAGGCTTTCAATGTTGGCAATTCTTTAACAGTATGCTTATTAAAGCTTATTTGCATCTTACGATCTCAGACAAGCTTACATTATGGTCATTAAAGCATTGCTACTTAAACACAGAGCAACAGGCACTTTGAGTAATAAGCATAAATCAACAGTACAAAAATATGACAGAAACCAGACCTTTCTGCAAAATCAAGGACAGATGAAAAGCCACTGTAGTACTTGTGTCTACCTTGGATGGGGGGGACACACTGCACATTTACACTGCATAACTACTCCTTGCCTTGCTTGGACACATCCAGAGTCACTACATGGTGGAGTGGGGTGCAAGAAGTATGTTACAATTTGAAATGTCTCTGGCTGACTGTGATGGCCCTGACACATGTGTCATACCTCTCAACCTCAGAGCAAGAAATCTGGACAAAGCCATACACAGAAGTGGGACAAATGCCCAAAAATAAGGACAATTTTTAAATATTGCTCTAATAAACTTAGAAAAGGGTGGCCACGGTGGTGCAGTGGTTAGCATTGCCGCCTCACAGCAAGAGGTTCTCCGGTTCGATCCTTGGCTGGGGTGCCTTCTGTGCGGAGTCTGCATGTCCTCCCTGTGGTCGCGTGGGTTTCCTCCGGGTGCTCAGGTTTCCTCCCACATCCCAAAGACATGCTGCAGGTGGATTGGACACTCTAAATTGGCCCTAGGTGTGCGTGTGAGTGTGCCTTCTGTGGAAGGTTGGGTGCTGGGCTGGCAACTCGACACTGTAAAACTCCACTGCCATTCAATGTGCGGACAAGGTGATCCGCTGTGGCGACCCCTGACTGGGAAAAAGCTGAAAGAAGAAGAAGCTCTAATAAACTTAGAAAGATAATAGAATAGGTCTTGCATTAGTATGACTTTTCTGAAGGGTATAAAATCTGAAACTCAAATGTCTGTCATTATTTTCTAACTTCAGTCTTTAGTGATTTGTCACTAATTTGCCAAAAAACACAATTTTATGAAAAATGGACCAAATGTGATGCAAAAATATAAAATAGCCACACAATACAGCTGGGAACCTGCCAAAGAAGGGACACTTTAATATTAGTACTGCTAACTTGAGCAGCTGACAAAATAAAAGAATCTACATGCATTTCAAGTAATCTATAACTTTGATTATTACAGTTATTTCTTAATTGTAAACCCTCCATGTTTTCTTCCAAAATTGCTATTTTGCGGAGGGATTATTAGGGGGGAAAGCAACATTTTAAGCCAAAATCAGAGACAGTTGAGAGGTTGGCTATGCCTAATTCTATAAAGCAATTTATTTGCATGTACCTCTCAACCTGTTAATGCAGTAAATCTGAACAAGGCCAAATGTACTGGGGCAACATATAAACAGTACTAAAAATTGCTTTTGTATAAATTGAGACAGTTGATAGAATAACAGTTCTTACTTTTGCATGCATTTTTCTGAAGGTTATGAAGTCTGAAACTCAGTGTATCATTATTTAGTGACTTAATTTCTAAATGATTTGCCAGAAAACTACAAATTTTATGAAGAACAAACCAAAAATAAGAAGCAAAAATCTATTCATTCTTTGAAAATCTGGACAGTTGGGAGGTATAGTTCAGCTGGGTCTGTCTGAGTTTGCTGCCCTTCCCCACTGACAAAATCACGGTTGAATGGAGCCTCTGCAGCCATTCCAATGAACCATTACTTGGCTATTTCACTCCATTTACCATAAACACTAATGTGCATACTGCTTTACTTGTATGATGAGTTGGACTTCATTTGAAAGTTTTATTTTGTATTTTACAGCACAAACACTAAGTCATCTACTAAACAAAGCAATGCAGTCTCACAATGAAAACTTAGCATTAAAACTTCTCTGCCCTTGAAACTCACATTAATTGAAACAGCATTGAAACCCACATTCAAAGAAAATACATTTTGCCAGTGGCAGATAAAGATTAATTTTGGGCTGTTTTCAAATCATAGGTCCCTTGCATATGAAACATAAATGTGCTCTTTGATACACCTTCCTCATTGTACTAAATTATATTCCTTGTACAATATATTACAGTTGTTAGAGGGTGTTTTAAATTTGTTTTGAACATTTTTCCAGTAAGCAATGAAACAAAATGCATGTACCCATAATGACAAAACTGCCCAGTTCAGAACATTTATCATAAAAGTCTACTCAGACTTCCGCAGTCCACCATTATCAGTAAATATGCACAATTCTACAGTCCACCATTATCAGTAAATATGCACAATTCTACAGTCCACCATTATCAGTAAATATGCACAATTCTACAGTCCACCATTATCAGTAAATATGCACAATTCTACAGTCCATTATCAGTAAATATGCACAATTCTACAGTCCATTATCAGTAAACATGCACTATCTCTGAAGAAGTAAAAGTCATCTAAATAATTCCACATTAAAGAAATCTGTAACTAATGAAGAGGTTGATGCTAGCAAACACCTTTATATTTCATGGTTTCATTGAAAAATAAAGTGCCTGTTGCCCCTCAGGAATAAATTGGCTATTTTACATTAAAAAAATGATAAGCTAGTAATATTGCAAGAGGAAATGGATGGCAAACTGATAACAGACTCCTAATTAGTATTTTCACCAAGGAGAACATTCTCAATACAGCAGCATCCACCCCTTGTGGGAGTAGAACCCACAGCTTTTTGCATCAAAGGCAAGTACACAACTTGTTGCGCTATTAACAAGGTAAACCAACTTCACTTAAGCAGCATTAAACTTCTGTTCCCCTGCAGCTCTCAGCTCCTTGTAAAATCTACTCAATACTCAACTTCGCAGCACAAGAAAACTGGAAAAAGCCAAAATGTATTGGGGGGAGGTCAAAAGCCCAAAAACCAGGGACACAAACATTGCTTGTATAATCTTGGAAAGTTGCTAGAACCATACATTTTACTGCCAAGCTCCCTGTGCAAAACAGAGCAACATACCACTACGCCAAATCAGCTGCTTTGTAAAAGAGGAAGACTGAAACTTAAATGGCTATCATTTAGTGAATTCAGTTCTCACCATAGCTGTCAACCTCTTAGTACAAAACACCTGGACAAACCCAGTAATGAGGGAATACAGCCCTCAAACATTCAGTGAATTCAGTTCTTGCCATAGCTGTCAACCTTAGCACAAAAAACCTGGACGAAGCCAATAATGAGGGAATACAGTCCCTAAAATAGGGACACATTTCAAATATTCATCTTATAAACTTAGAAAATAGCTAGAATAAAAGATTGTGTTACGGTTGTGTTACTATGTATTTTCTGAAGAACATGAAGTCTGAAATTCAAATGCCTGTCAATTTTACTGCTGACAGAATAAAATTTTTTTCAGAGACCCAGGGAGAAATACTGCAGACACGTCTTTGTAAAATGACAGGGCACCAGAGCAAATCCACACAAACACAGGGAGGAGATGCAGACTCTACACAGAAGGCACCCCAGCCAAGAATCAAACCAGAAAACCTATAGCTGTGAGGCAACAATACTACCGCTGCACCATCAAATATGCAAGGACATAAACATTCAGATTCCTGAAGTCTGAAATTCAAATGCCTGTCAATTTTATTTAACATTTGTTAATCAGGACAGTCTGACTTGGAACAAAAAAAAAATCAGCAGAGGCCCAGGAAGAAATAATGCAGACATGTCTTTGTAACATGGGAGGACACAAAAGCAAACCCACACAAACACAGGGAGAAGATAAAGACCCCACAAAGAAGGCACCCCAGCCAAGAATCAAACCTGAGAACTTGCAGCTGTGAGGCAACAATGCTACAACTGCCCCATCAAATATCAAGCATTGCAACATTTACAAACCACAGATATTATGAGGAACAGATCAGATCAAACATGAGGCAAAAATCTGCAGTTTTTTTCCACAAATGGTGGTAGGTAGGGAATTAAGGTCTTTAACACCTGCCTACAAGGTACAGGGTTCAAGCCTGAGGTGTTCACACGCAAACACCTGTAGTAGCAAACCTCAAAAACTAAATATACTGCACTGGGTGCCAAACAGTTGTCATGAGAGTCCAATCAAGATGAAATGAAGTGTCAAAGAATAAAAATATTTCAATGCATTGGCTGCATGACAGCTTAATATCGAGATGGAAACAAAAAAGGTTGTGAGGCATGAAAAAATAAATTACTTTTTTTAAATACATTAATGGAATGCCAGTCAAAATCAAGTATAAGAAAAACAAGCAGCACTCAACTCAAACCACTTCTTGCACTGCAGTTCTAATTATAATTTATATTCAGCTTTATTAAAGTAACAAGTAACATACTGAAAGTAGAAATCTCTGATGCCCCACTTGTAAAAATGTTTCTTATCCAAAAAAAGACCTGCTGCCTGACATCTACTTGTTTCATGGGGAAAACATGATCAAAGTAAAAAATGAAAAGCAAACAAGAAATAAGCTCAAGGTACATTGCTTAAAAGGATTACTGTACAGGTTATAAACCACGTGATTGGCATTCGGTTTATGGTTAAAGCCTGCAGAGATGACTGTCTGTAAGTCTCCAAGTGTAATGAGACTCTTAAAATAATGTAATTCTGTCCTTTATTACAAATACTGGCATATGCATTTCAATACCCAAGGCTTATACATTATCTAGTTAAGTATTCTCTACATGGCAACAGAAAGGCTTACAATGTTGGCAATTCTTTAACAGTATGCTTATTAAAGCTTACTTGCATCTTGCAATCTCAGCCAAGCTTACCTGATGGTCATTAAAGTATTGCTACTTAAACACAGAGCAACAGGCACTTTGAGTAATAAGCATAAATCAACAGTACAAAAATATGACAGAAACCAGACCATTCTGCAAAAATCAAGGACAGATGAAAAGCCACTCTAGTACTTGTGTCTACCTTGGATGGGTGGGATTCTCTGCACATTTACACTGCATAACTACTCCTTGCCTTGCAACATCCAGAGTCACTACATGGGGAGTGGGGTGTAACAAGTATGTCACAGTTTGAAATGTCTCTGGCTGACTTGTGATGGCCCTGACACATTTGTCATACCTCTCAACCTCAGAGCAAGAAACCTGGACAAAGCCATACAAAGAAATGGGACAAAGGCCCAAAAATAAGGAAAATTTTTAAAATATCGCTCTTATAACCTTAGAAAGCTAATAGAGGTCTTGCATTAGTATGAATTTTCTGAATGGTATGAAATCTGAAACTCAAATGTCTGTCATTATTTTCTAACTTCAGTCTTTAATTATTTGTCACTAATTTGCTAAAAAACACAATTTTATGAAAAATGGACCAAAAATGTGATGTAAAAATATAAAATAGCAACACAATACAGCTGGGAACCTGCCAAAGAAGGGACACTTTAATATTAGTACTGCTAACTTGAGCAGCTGACAAAATAAAATAATCTACATGCATTTCTGAAATAAAAGTAATCTGATTATTACAGTTATTTCTTAATTATAAACCCTCCATGTTTTCTTCCAAAATTGCTATTTTGCGGAGGGATCATTAGGGGAAGAGCAACATTTTGAGTCAAAATCAGGGACAGTTCAGAGGTTTGGCTATGCCTAATTCTATAAAGCAATTTATTTGCATGTACCTCTCAACCTGTTAATGCAATAAATCTGGACAAGGCCAGATATATTGGGGGAACATATAAACAGTACTAAAAATTGCTCTTGTATAAACTGGGACATAAATCTGGACAAGGCCAAATATATTGGGGGGAACATATAAACAGTACTAAAAAATGCTCTTCTATAAACTGGGACAGTTGATAGAACAGGTCTTACTTTAGCATGGATTTTTCTGAAGGTTATGAAGTCTGAAACTAGGTGTGTCATTATTTAGTGACTTAATTCCTAAATGATTTGCCAGAAAACCACAAATTTTATGAGGAACAAATCAAAATAAGAAGCAAAAATCTATTAATTCTTTGAAAATCTGGATAGTTGGGAGGTATGGTTCAGCTGGGGCTGTCTAAGTTTGCCCCTTCCCCTCACAAAACCCTGGTCGAATGGAGCCTCCTGCAGCCATTCCAATGATCCATTACTTTGCTATTTCACTCCATTTACCATAAACACTAATGTGCATACTGATTTACTTCTATGATGATTTGAACTTCATTTGAAAGTTTTATTTTACATTTTACAGCACAAACACTAAGACATCTGCTAAACAAACTTGGCATTAAACCTTCTCTGCCCTTGAAACTCACATTCACTGAAACAACATTAAAATACACATTCAAAGAAAATACATTTTATCTGTGGCAGATAAAAATTAATTCTGGGCTGTTTTCAAATCATAGGCCCCTTGCATATGAAACACATGTGCTCTTTGATACACCTTCCTATTGCTTTGAACATTTTTCCAGTAAACAATGAAACAAAACTGTCCAATTCAGAACATTTCCATCATAAAAGTCTACTCAAACTTCTACAGTCCACTATTATCAGTAAATATGCACAATTCTACAGTCCACCATTATCAGTAAATATGCACAATCTCTGAAGTAGTAAAAAGTCATCTAAATAATTCCACGTTAAATAAATCTGTAATGAAGAGGTTGGTGCTAGCAATCACCTTTATATTTCATGGTTTCATCGAACAATAAAGTGTCTGATGCCCCTGTGGAATAAATTGCCTAAATTACATTAAAAATAAGCTAGTAATATTGCAATAGGAAATGGATGGCAAACTGATAACAGGCTCATAATTAGTATCTTAACTTTCAGTACGGCAGCATTCACGCCTTATGGGAGTAGAACCAACAACCTTCTGCATCAAAAGCAAGCACACAGCCTGTTGTGCTATTAGCACTAAACTTCTCTTCCTGCAGCTCTCAGCTCCTTGTAAAATCTACTCAATGCTCAACTGCATCTCAACTTCGCAGCACAAGAAGTCTGGAAAAAGCCAAATTTATTGGGGTGGGTCAAAAGGGCAAAAACCAGGGACACATTAAACATTGCTTGTATAATCCTGGAAAGCTGCTAGAATAAAATGCTGTGTTACCACGGTACCACCATACATTTTACTGCCAAAGTCCCTGTGCAAAAAGAGTCAGAACATACCACTATGCCAAATCACCTGCTTTGTGAAAGAAAAATGCTGTGTTACCACCGTACATTTTACAGACAAGGTCCCTGTGCAAAACAGTCAAGAACAACATACCACTACGCCAAATCAGCTGTTTTGTGAACGAGAGGAAGACTGAAACTTAAATGGCTATCATTTAATGAATTCAATTCTCACCATAGCTGTCAACCTCTTAGCACAAAACACCTGGACAAACCCAGTAATGAGGGAATACAGCCCTCAAACATATTCAGTGTATTCAGTTATTGCCATAGCTGTCAACCTTAGCACAAAAAACCTGGACAAAGCCACTAACAGGGTATTACAGTCCCAAAAATAAGGAAACATTTCAAATAGTCACCTTATAA
Source organism: Protopterus annectens (assembly GCF_019279795.1). NCBI lineage: Eukaryota > Metazoa > Chordata > Ceratodontiformes > Protopteridae > Protopterus > Protopterus annectens. Next base: position 303,763,546 of record NC_056744.1, read on the forward strand.
ACTTAAAAAATTGCTATAATAAAAGGTTGTGTTACTATATATTTATTGCTAGAATAAAAAGTTGTTTTACTATGTATTTTCTGAAGACTATGAAGTCTGAAATTAAAATGCCTGTCAATTTTACTTGTGATGGAACAAAAACAATTTTCAGCAGAGGCCCAGGGAGAAATACTGTAGACACGTCTTTGTAAAATGGCAGGACACCAGAGCAAATCCACACAAACACAGAGATAAGATGTAGACTCCACAAAGAAGAAACCCCAGCCAAGAATCAAACCACAAATCCTATAGCTGTGACTCTGAGGCAACAATACTGCCACTGCACCATCAAATATGTAAGAAATTAAACATTCAGAAACCTGAAGTCTGAAATTCAAATGCCTGTCAATTTTATTTAACATTTGTTAATCAGGACAGTCTGACTTGGAACAAAAAAACAATTTTCAGCAGAGGCCCAGGAAAACATAATGCAGACATGTCTTTATAACATGGGAGGACACAAACGCAAACCCACACAAACACAGAAAGAAGATACAGACCCCACAAAGATGGAACCCCAGCCAAGAATCAAACCTGAGAACCTGCAGCTGTGAGGCAACAATGCTACCAGTGCACCATCAAATAAAAGCAAACCCCACACAAACACAGGGAGAAGATACAGACCCCACAAAGAAGGAACCCCAGCCAAGAATCAAACCTGAGAACCTGCAGCTGTGAGGCAACAATGCTACTACTTCACCATCAAATATCAAGCATTGCAACATTTACAAACCACAGATATTATGAGGAACAGATCAGATCAAATATGAGGCAAAAATCTGCAATTTTTTTACAAATGGTGGTGGGTAGGGAACTCAAGTCTTTAACATTTGCATACAGGGTACAGCGTTCAAGCCTGAGGTATTCCCTACCACACCACCATGAGCACCTGGGGCATTTACACACACACGCCCTGTTCTCCATACTAACCAGTTTCACAAGCACAAAGCACCATATATTCAACACTTACCTGTTCTCCATAATAACCAACGTTAGATCCAAACCCCTTCCCACGCAATACTCCAACGACTCACGAGAGTAGATCCAAACCCTTTCCCGATGAGACTGCAGCTCCTATTCCTGCTGCAGTCCGGCCACGATGTATAATCCCAGCGTGTCTGTGCACTTTAAAGTGCACAGATGTCTCCTCGCATTTCCCTATCAGGACTGCTGGACTGCCGTGAGCATGCGCATACAGTAGACCAGTAGTCTGGTCTACTGCGCATGCGCGAAGTCCGCGAAATTTAAAACTTTTTTTCTTTTTATTTTTTTAGTTCTTTTTGTTTTGAGGGGGCTGCAGTCCGGCAGTCCAATAGCATGGGCCGCCCCTGAGTGTAGGCAAGTGCATGTGTATGCACATGTGTGCGCAAGTGTGTGCGAGAGCATGCTATTGATCTCATGCTCAATGTGCAAGTGTGTGTGCAAGTGTGAATGTGTGCATGGCTGTGAGTGTGTGTGAGTGTGCTCGAGTGTGACTGAGTGTGTGTCAGTGTGTGCACATGTGTGTGCTAGTGTGTGCAAGTGTGTGTGCATGTGTGTGCATGAGTGTGTGAGTGTGCGATTGCATGATTATGAAAGTGTATGAGTGTGCAAGTGCAAAAGTGCATGCGAGTGTGCACAAGTGTGGATGATTATGTGTGCCACTCTGCAAATGTGAGTGTGTATGAGTGTGCATGACTGTGTGCACCACTGTTTATGTGAGTGTGCAAGTGTATGCATCAGTGTGTAAGAGTGTGTGCCATTTTTGAACATGCGTGCTTGAGAGTGTGCACAAGTAAGTGTGCGTGAGTGTGTGATTGCAAAAGTGCATCAGTGTGTGAGTGCAGGAGTCCATGTGAATGTGCCCGTGTGTGCGCAAGCATGTGTGAGTGTCCATATCTGTGTGAGTGTGTGCAAGTGTGTATGAGTTTGCGAGTCTGTGCTCATGTGAGTATATGCAAGTGCATGTGTTTGCAAGTGTGCATGATTGTGCCAGTGTGTAAGAGAGCATGCTAGTGTGTGGGAGTGTGTGCGAGTGTGTGCACAAGTGTGAGTGTCTGCACTACTGTGTGAGTGTGAGTGTGCATGAGTGCATGCGTTGACTGTGTTTGTCAATGTGTGAGTGTGTGTGCAAGTGTGTATGAGTGTGCATGTCTGTGCACATGTGTGTGCGAGTGTGTGCTTGTGTGCATGTGAGAGTGTGTGCTGGAGTATGTACAAGTTTGTGGCGAGTGTCCGTGAATGTGCAAATGTGTGCACGTGTATGCACGTGTGTGTGTGTGTGTGTGTGTGTGTGTGTGTGTGTGTGTGTGTGTGTGTGTGTGTGTGTGTGTGTGTGCAAGTGTGTGTATATGTGTGCACATGTGAGTGAGAGTTTGTGAGTGTCTGCGAGTCTGTGAGTATGAGATTACATGATTGCAAAAGTGTGTGAGGGTGCAAGTACAAGAGTCCATGCAAGTGTGCACGTGTGCGCATGAGTGTGTGATCGAGTGTGCAAGCATGTGTGCGAGTGTGTATGAGTGTGTGGGTGAGTGTGCAAGTGTATGCAGGTGAGTGTGAGTGTGTGCATGAGTGTGCAAGTGCCTGCAAGTGTGTGCAAGTGTGTGCATGAGTGTGCAAGTGTGTGCGAATTTGCATGAGTGTGTGTGCGAGTGTGTGAGTATGTGTACGAATGTGTGTGCAAGTGTGTGAGATTGTGTACACGAGTGTGTGTGAGTGTGCAAGTATGCGAGTGTGTGAGTGCGGGCTAGTTTGAGTATGTGAGAGTGTGAGTGTCTACAAGTGTGCATGCATGTGTTTGCAAGTGTGCACCAGTGAGTGTGTGATTGTGCGAGTTTGTGCGAGGGTGCGTGAGTGCAGACTCAGCTAGTGTGTGCTAGTGTATATATGTCAGTTTGTGTGCGTGCTACTGTGCGAGTGTGCACGAGTGTGTGAGTGCGGAAGTGTCTGCGATTGTGTGTGAGTGTGTGTGCGAGTGTGTACAAGTGTGTGCATGACTGTGTGTCTGTGTGGTCAAGTGTGCATGAGTATAGATTGTGTGTGTAGGTAAGTGGCTGAGTGTGTGTGTGCAAGTGTGTGCACATGTGTGCACACAAGTCTGTGTGCGAGTGTGTATGAGTGTGCAAGTGTGTGCAAGACTATGCGCAAGTGTTTGTGTGAGTTTATGTGTTGTATGTGTGTGTGATTGTGTGTGAATGTGTGTGTGTGTGTGTGTGTGAGTGTGTGTGTGTGTGTGTGTGTGTGTGTGTGTGTGTGTGTGTGTGTGTGTGTGTGTGTGTGTGTGTGTGTGTGTGTGTGCCAATGTGTGTGATTATGTTTGTGAGGGTGTGCACAAGTGTGCGAATGTCTGCCTATGCGAGTGTCTGTGCCTGTGGAAGTGTGTGCTAATGTCTGCTTGTGCGAGTGTCTGTGTTTGTGCGAGTGTGTGCAAGTGTGTGTTGGAGTGTGACTGAGTTTGTATGTGAGTGTCTGAGAGTGTGTGCAAGTGTGTGTGAAAATGTGCATGTGTGTGCACATGTGTGCATGAGTGTGAGTGTCTGCAAGCTTGCAAGTGTGCAATTGCACGATTGCAAAAGTGCATGAGTGTGCAAGTGTAGGAGTGCGTGCGAGTGTGCATGAGTGTGCATGACTGTGTGCCACTGTGCAAATGTGTGAGTGTGCATGAGTGTGCATGAGTGTGTGCCCCACTGTTTGCATGAGTGTGTGAGTGAGTGTGCCATTGTGTGAACGTGTGTGCGCAAATGCGTGCTCAAGTAACTGTACGTGAGTGCACAATTGTGAAAGTGCATCAGTGTGTGAGTGCAGGAGTCTGTGCGAGTGTGCCTGAGTGTGTGTGCAACTCTGTGTGTGTGCGTGAGTATGTGCGAGTGTGTGTGCAACTCTGTGTGTGTGCACGAGCATTGCACAAGTGTGCATATCTGTGTGAGTGTGGGCGAGTCTGTGTGTGAGTGTGTATGAGTGTCCAAGTCTGTGAACTTTTGTGTGAGTGTGTGCTTGTGTGCAAGTATGTGCGAGTGTGTGCTGGAATGTGAGCGAGTTTGTGCGTGAGTGTCTGAAAGTCTGTGCGAGTGTGTGTGCAAATGTCTGCGCATGTGTATGTGTGAGTGTGTGCATGTGTGCAAGTGTGTGCATGAGTGTGCGAGTGTCTGCGACTTAGCAAGTGTGCTATTGCACGATTGTGAAAGTCGAAAAACAAACTTCTAAAAGAGAACAAACTTTGGGTAAACCAGGAAAACAAATTTATTGTAAGCGCTTTCGGACACAAAAGTATGCAACATTCTTCAGACAACATAAGTAATAAGTAAAGGGATTTAAATAAACCCTTAGAATGACATCAAAGATTCATCAATTAGTGTTTAAAGCAACAACAACCAAAATGCATAAAAACACTTTTAAAAGTAATGGTCAATTTAAGATGTGTGAATATATAAAAAATAAAAAATATATATAAATGTACAAATAACTTCAACATATATGTCAAAGGACATATATACACATGTAAACACAACCTTAAATACATTTGCTCTTTCAAACACAACAGGGAAAATCACATATTTACATATTTACATGCTGCATAAGAAATTCAATGCCTCTCCAATGATTTCAATTTTAAAAGACATTTAACAGAACTCATTTCATTGAGACCAGGGAGCATATAAGCATTTGTTAAAACCTGCCACCACAGTTCCCTCAGTTCCAATCTCAAAGGCCATGGTCTCCCTCTTGGATTATCAGAAACCTGTTCAATGACCATAAATAAAAAGAAATGGTCATTAAATTCAGTAATGTGCCTTGGTAGACTGTTAGTACAATCCTTTCTAGATATAGAATATTGATGTTCATAAATCTGTTGTTTTAAATGGCGTTCGGTCTTGCCAATATAAAACTGGGGGCACCGTTGGCATTCGGCTACATACACCACCCCAACACTATTACAATTAAATCTCCCTTTTACATAGTATTCCACATTATGGATGGTAAGTTTATTAGATGTCTTAATGTGCTTGCATTGGTTACAACAACCACATTTATACATCCCCCCAGATGATACAAATGGGGCTAGGTTTTTTTCAACCATACTTTTAAGGTTAATACCCCTTTTGTACACAATTTCTGGAGTCTTTGTGTCTGAGAATGTGTGCGCGAGTGAGCGTGTTTATGCACGAGTGTGAGAGTGTGTGTGCGAGTGTGAGAGTGTGTACAAGGGTGTGTGAGGGTTTGCCTGAGTGTGCAAATGTCTGCCCATATGAGTGTCTGCACGTGTGAGAGTGTGTGCGTGTGTGCTAGTGTGTGCACGAGTGTGTGCGCAGTTATGCATGACTGTGCGAGTGTGTGCACAAGTGCATGAATGCATGAGTGCACAAGTGTGCGCAAGTGTGTGAACTAGTGTGTGAGTGAGTGTGAGTGAGTCTGTTCACGAGGCAGGCCATGAGCTTGTGCATAGCTGCATAAGTTTGTATGTGAGTGAGGGCGCGAGTGTGTGTGAGTGTGTCTGTGAGTATGTGGGAGCATGTGCCCAAGTGTCTGTGTGTGTGTGAGTGTGTGCGCGAGTCTGCCTGAGTGTGTGCAAGTGTGTGCGATTATGCGAGTGTGTGCATGAGTATGTGCTTGAATGTGTGTGCATGTGCTAGTGTGTGCAAGTGTGTGTGCAAATGTGTCTGCATCTGAGTGTGCGCTAGTGTGTGAACTAGTGTGCGAGTTTGTGCGCAAGTGTGTGCAAGTGTGTGTGCAAGTGTGTGCATGAGTGTATGCGCAATTGCGTGAGTCTGTGCACAAGTGTGTGTGCAAGTGCATGAGTCTGTGCATGAGTGTGTGCAAGTGCATGAGTCTGTGTGCGAGTGTGAGTGTATGCGAGTGCATGTGTGTGCCCATGTTTGCGTAAGTGTGTGCAAAAGCATGCTTTTGAGCTCATACGCAATGTGCGAGTGTGTGTGCAAGTGTGAGTGTGTGCATGAGTGTGTGCACGGCTGAGTGTGTGAGTGTGCACAAGTGTGCCTGAGTGTGTGTGTGAGTGTGCACATGTGTGTGTGAGTGTGTGCACATGTGTTGCAAGTTTGTTCTTGTGGCAAGTGTGTGTGACTGTGTGTCGGAGTGTGTCCAAGTTTGTGCTCAAGTGTCTGAGAGTGTGTGCAAGTGTGTGTGAAAATATGTGCACGTGTGTGTGCAAGTGTGTGCACATGTGTTCATGCGTGTATGCAAGTGTGAGTGTCTGCATGTTTGTGAATGTGCAATTGTGCGATTATTAAAGTGTATGAGTGTGCAAGTGCAAAAGGGCATGCGAGTGTGCAAGAGTGTGAATGTGTGAGTGTGCAAGACTGTGTGCGCCACTGTTTGCATGAGTGTGCAAGTGTGTGCACGAGTGTGTAAGAGTGTGTGCCATTTTTGAACATGTGTGTGTGAGAGTGTGCACAAGTGTATGTGACTGCATGATTGCAAAAGTGCATTAGTGTGTGAGTGCAGGAGTCCATGTGAGTGTGCCCAAGAGTGTGCGAGTGTGTGCAAGTGTGTGCGCAACTCTGTGTGTGTGAGCAAGCGTGTGTGAGTGTGCATATCTGTGTGAGTGTGTGCGAGTCTGTGTGCGAGTGTCTGAGAGTGTGTGCGAGTGTGTGTGCAAATGTCTGTGCACATGTGTGTGTGTGAGTGTCTGCATGTGTGCAAGAGTGTGTGTGAGTGTGCGGGTGTCTGCGACTTTGCAAGTGTGATTGCATGATTGCAAAAGTGCATGAGTGTGCAAGTGCAGGAGTGCATGCAAGTGGGCAAGTGTGTGTGAGTGTTTGTACAAGGTGTGAGTGTGCGTAAGTGTGCACAAGTGTGCTCCAGCATGCAGGAGTGTGCTTGAGGGCACAAGTGTGTGAGTGCACAAGTGTGTGCAAGTGTGTGCGGGACTCTGTGCAAGTGTGTGCGAGTGGGCTTGAGTGTGAGCCAGTGTATGGGCGAGAGTGCAAGAGTCTGTGCATGAGTGTTTGTGAGTGTGTGCGAGAGTGAGCTCATGTGTGCAAAAGTGTTTCAAGTCTGTGCTGTGTGCAAGTGTGCAAGTGTGTTCCTGAGTGTGCCTGAGTGTGTGAGAGTGTGTGAATGCTTGTGAATGTATGTGCATGAGTGTGTGAATGAGAGCACATGAGTGTGTATGCGTGTGTGAGTCTGAATGATTGTGTGCGAGTGTGCAAGTTTGTGTGGGAGTGTTTCCAAGTGTGCAAGCTTGTGTTTAAGTGTTTCCAAGTGTGTACAACTTTGTGTGAGTGTGGGTGTGAATGTGTGTGTGTGAGTGTGCATTAGTGTGTGCGCAAGTGTGTGTGAGTGTGTGCAAGTGTGTACGTGAGTGTTTGTGCAAGTGTGTGCACGAGTGTGTGCACTAGTGGTCCTCTTCAAAAGGAACCTTGATGATTGGATGGGAGAAATGTGGGAAGAAATAGCCAGGTGTTGTGTGCTTGTTTGTGACCCTAGGGCTGAGTGTGTGTACCAACCTATGAACCTATGAACCTAGTGCGTGAGTCTATGCAAAAGTATGTGTGCAAGTGCGTGAGTCTGTGCTCGTGTGAGTATTTGCGAGGGCATGTGTGTGCACATGTGTGCAATTGTGCGAGTGTGTGTGAGAGCATGCTAGCATGTGGGAGTGTGTGCAAGTGTGTGCACAAGTATATGTGCCTGTGCTACTGTGCAAGTATGAGTATGCATGAGTGTGTGCATTGGCTGTGTTCGTCAATGTGTGAGTGTGCAAGTGTGTGCAAGTGTGTATGAGCGTGTGTGAGTCTGTGCACATGTGTGCACAAGTGTGTGCTTGTGTGCATGCGCAAGTGTGTGCACAAGTGTATGAGTCTGTGCTCATGTGAGTATATGCGAGTGAATGTGTGTGCACATATGCATGATTGTGCGAGTGTGTGTGAGAGCATGCTAGCATGTGGGAGTGTGTGCAAGTGTGTGCACAAGCGTGAGTGGCTGTGCTACTGTGCAAGTGTGAGTGTGCATGAGTGTGTGCATTGACCATGCTCATCAATGTGCTGGAGTATGTGCAAGCTTGTGGTGAGTGTCTGAGAGTGTGTGCAAGTTTATGTGCAAATGTGTGTGCAGGCGCGCATGCATGTGTTTGAATGCATCAGTGGGTGTGAGTGTGTGCGTGTGCATGAGAGTGAAAGTGTCTATAAGTGTGTGTGTGAGTCTGCAAGTGTTTGCAAGTGTGTGTGAGTGTGTGCATGAGTGTGCAAATGTGTGAAAGTGTGTGCGAGTGTGTGCATGAGTGTGCAAATGTGTGTGAGTGTGCATGAGTGTGTGTGCGAGTGTGTGAGTATGTGTGTGAATGTGTGCGCAAGTGTGTGTGATTGTGTATGGGAGTGTGTGTGAGTGTGTGCATGAATGTGTGTGAGTGTGCAAGTATGAGAGTGTGCAAGTGCACGCTAGTGTGAGTGTGTGAGAGTGTGAGTGTCTGCGAGTGTGCATGGGTGCGTGTGCGAGTGTGCACAAGTGAGTGTGTGAGTGCGGAAGTGTCTGCGATTGCGTGTGAGTGTGTATGCGAGTGTGTACAATTGTGTGCATGACTGTGTGTGTCTGTGTGTGGTTAAGTATGTGTGAGTGTGCGAGTGTAGATTATGCACATGGGCAAGTGGCTGAGTGTGTTAGCGAGTGTGTGCACGTGTGTGCAAAAGTCTGTGTGTGAAGATGTATGAGTGTGCAAGTGTGTGTGTGACTATGCACGAGTGTTTGTGTAAGTGTATGCTTGATTGTGTTTGTGAGTGTGTGTGAGTGTGTGCTTGGGTATGTGCTTGAGTGTGTGTGTGTGTGTGTGTGTGTGTGTGTGTGTGTGTGTGTGTGTGTGTGTGTGTGTGTGTGTGTGTGTGTGTGTGTGCAAATGTGTGCACTTGTCTGTTTGAGGTTGTGCACAAGTGTGTGAATGTCTGCCCATGTGAGTGTGCATCTGGAAGTGTGTAAGAATATCTGCTCATGTGAGGGTCTGTGCATGTGGAAGTGTGTATGAATGTCTGCTCTTGCGAGTGTCTGTCCATATGCGAGTGTATGCGAGGGTGTGTACAAGTGCACGAGAGTGTGTAAATGTGCAATTGTGTGCAGGTGTGTTCCATTGTGTGCACGAGTGTGTGAGTGAACATGTGTGTACGAGTGTGTGGAAGTACACATGAGTGTGTGAGTGTAGACTGTGTGTATGGGCAAGTGGACTAGTTTGTGTGTGAGTGTGTGTGTGAGTGTGCGAGTGTGCACATGTGTACTTGAGTATGCCTGCATGTGTGTGTGTATGCAGGTGTGTGTGAGTGAGTGTGTGTGGGTGAGTGTGCAAGTGTGTGCAAGTGTGTCTGAAGTGTGCAAGCATGTGAACATGCATGTGTGTGTGTGTGTGTGTGTGTGTGTGTGCGCGCGCGTGAGTATGTGTCAGTGTGCGTGAGTGGGCATGAGTGTGTGTGCCAGCATGTCAGTGTGCGTGAGTGTGTATGAGTGTGTGTGAGTCTGTGTATGTGTGAGTGTGTAGAGTGAGTGTGTGTGTGAGTGTGCGTGAGTGTGTGCATGAGTATGCATGCATGCAAGTGCATGCGTTTGTGAGTGTGCATGACTGTGCCCGAATGGGTGCGTATGTGCAAATGTGTTTGCGAGTGGGTGCTAGTGCTTGGGTGTGTGTGCGAGTGTGTGAGTGAGGGTGTGCGAGCATATGAGCGATGGTGTGCAACCATGTGCTCGAGTGTGTATGACTGCGTGTGTGAGTGTGTGCATGAATGTGGGTGTGTGTGCATGAATGTGGGCATGCATGCAAGTGTGTGAGCGTATGTGAGTGTGCAAGTCTGTGCAAGTGTCCTCGACTGTGTGTGAGTGCATGCATGAGTGTGTGCATGAGTATGTGTGCAAGGGAGGGTGCGAGTGTGTGCGTAGCTGCATGAGTTTGTATATGAGTGAGAGTGCGAGTGTGTGCAAGTGTGTGTGCGTAAGTGTGTGTAAGTGTGTGTAAGTGTGTGCGTGAGTGTGCGGGAGTTTGCAAGTGTATGCATGAGTGTGCAAGCATGTGTGTATTTGCGTGTATTTGTGTGAGTGTGCAAGTGTGTGCATGAGTGTACAAGTGTGTGCAAGTGTGTGTGAGTGTGCAAGTGTGCTAGTGTGTGTGTGAGTGTGCAAGTGGCTGCAAGGTGTGCGAGTGTGTGCATGAGTGTGCAAGTGTGTTCAAGTCTGTGCGAGTGTGTGCGTGAGTGGGCAGTGTGTGCAAGTGTGTGAGAGTGTGTGCATGAGTGTGCAAGTGTGTGTGAGTGTGTGCAAGTGTGTGCAAGTGTGTGAGTGAGTGTGTACGTGAGTGTGCGAGTGTGTGTAAGCGTGTGTGTGAGTGTGCAAGTGTCTGCAAGGTGTGCAAATGTGTGCATGAGTTTGCAAGTGTGTGCAAGTCTGTGCAAGTATGTGCGTGACAGTGCTGTGTGTGCAAGTGTGTGAGTGTGAGTGTGCAAGTCTGTGCAAGTGTGCGTGACTGTGTGTGTGCACAAGTGTGTGTGCATGTGTGTGCGACTGTGTGAGAGTATGTGCACATGTGCGACTCTGTGTGGGAGTGTGCATGTGTGTGCGAGTGTGTGCGCGAGTGTGAAAATCTCTGCCCATACGAGTGTCTGCACGTGTGAGAGTGTGTGTGTATGTGCAAGTGTGTGCACAAGTGCATGAATGCATGAGTGCACAACTGTGCGCAAGTGTGTGTCCTAGTGTGTGTGAGTGAGTGTGTGTGAGTCTGTTTGCAAGGGAGGGTGTGAGTGTGTGCGTAGCTGCACGAGTTTGTATGCGAGTGAGTGCGAGAGTGTGTGCGACTGTCTGCGAGTATGCGTGAGTGTGTGCCCAAGTTTCTGTGTGTGTGAAAATGAGTGCCTGAGTCTGTCTGAGTGTGTGCAACTGTGTGCACGAGTCTGTGTGGGAGTTTGTGCAATTGTGAGTGTTTGTGTGCAAATGTGTGCACGTGTGCATGATTATGCAAGTGTGTGCATGAGTATGTGCATGAATGTGTGTGCATGTACGTCTGCATCTGAGTGTGTGCTAGTGTGTGAACTAGTGTGCGAGTTTGTGCGCAAGTGTGTGCAAGTGTGTTCAACTGTGTGCAATTGTGTGTGTGAGTGTATGTGCAAGTGCGTGAGCCTGTGCACGAGTGTGTGTGCAAGTGCATGAGTCTGTGCACGAGTGTGTGTGCAAGTGCGTGAGCCTTTGCGCAAGTGTGTGTGCAAGTGCGTGAGTCTGTGCACAAGTGTGAGTGTATGCGAGTGCATGTGTGTGCACATGTGTGCGCAAGTGTGTGCGAGAGCATGCTATTGATCTCATGCTCAATGTGCAAGTGTGTGTGCAAGTGTGAATGTGTGCACAACTGTGAGTGCGTGTGAGTGTGCTCAAGTGTGCCTGAGTGTGTGTGAGTGTGCACATGTGTGTATGAGTGTGTGCAAGTGTGTGCACATGTGTGTGCAAGTGTGTGCTTGTGTGCAAGTGTGTGTGACTGTGTGTTGGAGTGTGTCCGAGTTTGTGAGTGAGTGTCTGAGAGTGTGTGCAAGTGTGTGAGAAAATGTGTGCATTTGTGTGCAAGTGTGTGCACGGGTGTGCATGTGTGTGTGCAAGTGTATGAGTGTGCGATTGCATGATTATGAAAGTGTATGAGTGTGCAAGTGTAAAAGTGCATGCAAGTGTGCACAAGTGTGCGTGAATGTGTGCACCAGTCTGCAAATGTGTGTGTGTACGAGTGTGCATGACTGTGTGCACCACTGTTTGCATGACCGTGCAAGTGTGTGCATGAGTGTGTAAGAGTGTGTGCCATTTTTGAACATGTGTGCTTGAGAGTGTGCACAAGTAAGTGTGCATGGGTGTGCGATTGCGAAAGTGCATCAATTTGTAAGTGCAGGAATCCATGTGAATGTGCCCATGTATGCACAAGCATGTGTGAGTGTGCATATCTGTGTGAGTGTGTATGAGTGTGTATGAGTGTGTATGAGTTTGCGAGTCTGTGCACATGTGTGCATGAGTGTGTGCTTGTGTGCAAGTATGTGCAAGTGGGTGCTGGAGTGTGTGCGAGTTTGTGCACGAGTGTCTGAGAGTGTGTGCAAGTGTGTGTGCAAATGTCTGCGTGCGTGTGTGCAAGTGTGTGCTTGTGGGCAAGAGTTTATGTATGTGTGTGAATGTCTGCAACTTTGTGAGTGTGATTGCACGATTGCAAAAGTGCATGAGTGTGTGAGTGCAGGAGTGCATGTGAGTGTCCACAAGTGTGCACAAGTGTGCAAGTGTGTGTGGATGTCTGAAAAAGCTTGTGAGTGTGTGCAAGTGTGCACAAGTGTGCACGGGCATGCAGGAGTGTGCTTGAGGGCACAAGTGTGTGAGTGCACAAGTGTGTGCAAGCGCGTGTGTGAGACTGTGTGCAATTGTGTGTGAGTGTGCTCGAGTGTGAGCCAATGTATGGGTGAGAGTGCAAGAGTCTGTGTGTGAGTGTTTGCGAGTGTGTGCAAGAGTGTGTGCATGTGTGTGCATGTGTGAAAGTGTTTCAAGTCTGTGCTGTGTGCAAGTGTGTTCCTGAGTTTGCCTGAGTGTGTAAGATTGTGTGAATGTGTGTGTATGAGTGTTTGAGTGAGAGTGCATGAGTGTGTACGTGTGTGTGAGTCTAGATGATTGTGTGTGCAAGTTTGTGTGGGAGTGTGCAAGTTTGTGTGGGAGTGTTTCCAAGTGTGTGCAAGTATGTGTGAGTGTGTGTGCAAGTGTGGGTGTGAATGTGTGTGAGTGTGCGCTAGTGTGTTCACAAGTGAGTGTGAGTGTGTTTGAGTGTGTGCAAGTGTATGCGTGAGTGTGTGCAAATGCATGAGTCTGTGCTCATGTGAGTATATGCAAGTGCATGTGTTTGCAAGTGTGCACGATTGTGCGAGTGTGAGAGAGAGCATGCTAGCGTGTGGGACTGTGTGCGAGTGTGTGCACAAGTGTGAGTGTCTGTGCTACTGTGCGAGTGTGAGTCTGCATGAGTGCGTGCATTGACTGTTTGTCAATGTGTGAGTGTGTGCAAGTGTGTATGAATGTGTTTGTCTGTACACATGTGTGTGCGAGTGTGTGCTTGTGTGCGTGTGCGAGTGTGTGCTGGAGTATGTATGAGTTTATGGCAAGTGTCCACGAGTGTGTGCAAGTTTATGTGCAAATGTGTGCGCGAGTGTGCACATGTGTGTGTGTGTGTGTGTGTGTGTGTGTGTGTGTGTGTGTGTGTGTGTGTGTGTGTGTGTGTGTGTGTGTGTGTGCGCACATGTGAGCGAGGGTTTGTGAGTGTCTGCGAGTCTGCAAGTATAAGATTGCATGATTGCAAAAGTGTGTGAAGGTGCAAGTACATGAGTCCATGCAAGTGTGCACGAGTGTGCATGAGTGTGTGTGCAAGTGTGAGTGAGTGTGTACATGACTGTGTACCACTGTGTGAATGTGACAGTGGGTGTGACTGTGCATGTGTGTGTGACTGTGTGCATGAATGTGTGATCGAGTGTGCAAGTGTGTGTGTGCGAGTGTGTATGAATGTGTGGGTGAGTGTGCAAGTGTGTGCAGGTGAGTGTGAGTGTGTGCATGAGTGTGCAAGAGCCTGCAAGTGTGTGTGGGTGTGTGCGAGTGTGTGCATGAGTGTGCAAGTGTGTGCGAACGTGCATGAGTGTGTGTGTGAGTGTGTGAGTATGTGTACGAATGTGTGTGCAGATGTGTGAAATTGTGTACATGAGTGTGTGTGAGTGTGCAAATATGCGAATGTGTGAGTGCGGGCTAGTGTGAGTGTCTACGAGTGTGCATGCATGTGTTTGCGAGTCTGCACCAGTGAGTGTGTGACTGTGCGAGTTTGTGCGAGGGTGCATGAGTCTGCACTAGTGTGTATATGTCAGTTTGTGTGTGTGCTGCTGTGCGAGTGTGCACAAGTGTGTGAGTGCGGTAGTGTCTGTGATTGTGTGTGAGTGTGTTTGCGAGTGTGTAGAGTATGCGCATGACTGTGTGTGTCTGTGTGGTCAAGTGTGCATGAGTGTAGATTGTGTGCATAGGTAAGTGGCTGAGTGTGCGTGTGTGTGTGTGAGTGGGCACACATGTGTGTGCGCAAGTCTGTGTGCACGTGTGTATGAGTGTGCAAGTGTGTGCGCGACTATGCGCAAGTGTTTGTGTGAGTGTCTGCTTGATTGTGTTTGCGAATGTGTGTCAGTGTGTGATTGAGTATGTGTTTGAGTGTGTGGTGTGTGTGTGTGAGTGTGTGCGTGTCTGTGTGTGTGTATGTGTGTGCCAATCTGTGTGATTGGGTTTGCGATGGTGTGCGCAAGTGTGCGAATGTCTGCCTGTGTGAGTGTCTGTGCCTTTGGAAATGTGTGTGAATGTCTGCTCGTGCGAGTGTCTGTGTTTGTGCCAGTGTGTGCAAGTGTGTGTTGAAGTGTGTCTGAGTTTGTGTGCGAGTATCTGAGAGTGTGTGCAAGTGTGTGTGAACATGTGTGCACATATGTGTGCACATGTGTGTGTGCACATGTGTGCATGAGTGTGAGTGTCTGTGAGCTTGCAAGTGTGCAATTGCACGATTGCAAAAGTGCATGAGTGTGCAAGTGCAGGAGTGTGTGCAAATGTGCATGAGTGTGTGCGACTGTGTGTCACTGTGCAAATGTGTGAGTGTGCGTGAGTGTGTGCCCTACTGTTTGCATGAGTGTGTGACTGAGTGTGCCATTGTGTGAACGTGTGTGCATGAATGCGTGCTTAATTAACTGTGCGTTACTGTGCAATTGTGAAAGTGCATCAGTGTGTGAGTGCAGAAGTTAGTGTGAGTGTGCCCGAGTGTGTGTGCAACTCTGTGTGTGTGCGTGAACATGTGCAAGTGTGTGTGCAACTCTGTGTGTGTGTGTGTGTGTGTGAGCATTGTGCAAGTGTGCATATCTGTGTGAGTGTGGGCAAGTCTGTGTGTGAGTGTGTATGAGTGTCCGAGTCTGTGTACATTTGCATGAGTGTGTGCAAGTATGTGTGAGTGTTTGCTGGAATGTTTGTGAGTTTGTGTGTGAGTGTCTGAAAATCTGTGCGAGTGTGTGTGCAAATGTCTGCACATGTGTGTGTGTGAGTGTGTGCATGTGTGCAAGTGTGTGCATGAGTGTGCGAGTGTCTGTGACTTAGAGAGTGTGCTATTGCATGATTGTGAAAGTCAAAAACAAATTTCTAAAAGAGAACAAACTTTGGGTAAACCAGGAAAACAAATTTATTGTAAGTGCTTTCGGACACAAAAGTATGCAACATTCTTCAAACAACATAAGTAATAAGTAAAGGGATTTAAATAAACCCTTAGAATGACATCAAAGATTCATCAGTTAGTGTTTAAAGCAACAACAACATAAACGCATAAAACCAGTTTTAAAAGTAATGGTCAATTTACGATGTGTGAATATATAAAAATAAACAATATATATAAATGTATAAATAATTTCAACATATATGTCAAAGGACATATATACACATGTAAATACAACCTTAAATACATTTGCTCTTTCAAACACATCAGGGAAAATCACATATTTACATATTTACATATTGCATAAGAAATTCAACGCCTCTCCAATGATTTCAGTTTTAAAAGGCATTTAACAGAACTCATTTCATTGAGACCAGGGAACATATAAGCATTTGTTAAAACCTGCCACCACAGTTCCCATCTCAAAGGCCATGGACCCCCTCTTGGATTATCAGAAACCTGTTCAATGACCATAAATAAAAAGAAATGGTCATTAAATTCAGTAATGTGCCGTGCTAGACTGTTAGTACAATCCTTTCTAGGAATAGAATATTGATGTTCATAAATCCATTGTTTTAAATGGCGTTCGGTCTTGCCAATATAAAACTGAGGGCACTGTTGGCATTCAGACACATACAGCACCCCAACACTATTACAATTAATTCTCCCTTTTACATAGTACTCCACATTATGGATGGTAAGTTTATTAGATGTCTTAATGTGCTTGCATTGGTTACAACAATCACATTTATACATCCCCCAGATGATACAAATGGGGCTAGGTGTTTCTTTTCAACCATACTTTTAAGGTTAATACCCCTTTTGTACACAATTTTTGGAGTCTTTGTGTCTGAGAGTGTGTGCGCGAGTGCACGTGTCTATGCGCGAGTGTAAGAGTGTGTGCGCGAGTGTGAGAGTGTGTGTGAGGGTGTGCGAGGGTTTGCCCAAGTGTGAAAATGTCTGCTCATATGAGTGTCTGCACATGTGGGAATGTGTGCGTGTGTGCTAGTGTGTGCATGAGTGTGTGCGCAGTTATGCATGACTGTGCAAGTGTGTGTACAAGTGTATGAATGCATGAGTGCACAAGTGTGTGCAAGTGTGTGCCCTAGTGTGTGAGTGAGTGTGAGCAAGTCTGTTCATGAGGGAGGGCATGGGTTTGTGCATAGCTGCATAAGTTTGTATGTGAGTGAGGGTGCAAGTGTGTGCGAGTGTGTCTGCGAGTATGTGGGAGCATGTGCCCAAGTGTCTGTGTGTGTGCAAGTGTGTGCACGAGTCTGAGTGTGTGCAAGTGTGTGCAATTATGTGAGTGTGTGCATGAGTATGTGCTTGAATGTGTGTGCATGTGCTAGTGTGTGCAAGTGTGTGCAAATGTGTCTGCAGCTGAGTGTGCGCTAGTGTGTAAACTAGTGTGCGAATTTGTGCGCAAGTGTGTGTGAGAGTGCAAGTGCCTGCAAGTGAGCATGAGTGTGTGTGCGAGTGTGCAAGACTGAGTGTGTGTGTGCGAGGGTGCGTGAGTCTGCGCTAGTGTGTGTGAGTGTGTGTGCGTGTGTGTCAGTTTGTCAATTTGTGTGCATTCCATTGTGCAAGTGTGCATGAGTGTGAGTATGTGAATGCGGAAGTGTCTGCAATTGTTTGCATGAATGTGTATGAGTGTGTGCGAGTCTGTGCACATGTGTGTGCTGGAGTGTGTGCGAGTTTGTGCATGAGTGTCTGAGAGTGTGTGCGAGTTTGTGCGCGAGTGTCTGAGAGTGCATGCAGATGTGTGCATGTGTGCGAGTTTCTGTGAGTGTGTGTGCAAATATGTACATGTGTGCAAATGTGTGCAAATGTGCACACTGTGCAAGTGTGTCCGAAAGAGCATGAGTGTGTGTATGTGTGTGTGCAAGAGTGTGTGTGAGTGTGCATGAGTGTGTGCCTCAACTGTGTTTGTGAGCAATTGTGTGAGTGTCTGCGAGTTTGTTATTGTGCAATTACATGATTGCAAAAGTGTGTGAGTGTGAGAGAGCACGAGTGTGTGCGAACATGTGCAAATGTTGTGCTAGTGTGTGTGTGCATGACAATGTACACCACTGTGTGAATGTGATTGTGCGTGAGTGTACATGAGTGTGTGTGTGACTGTGTGTGTCTGTGTGGGGTCAATTGTGTGTGGGTGTGTAAGTGTGCATGAGTGTGTTTGTGTATGTGTGCAAGTGTGTGTGAGAGTGCATACTTTGTGCAAGTTTTTGCATATTGTGTGCGTGAGTGTGGGTGCGAGTGTGTGTGTGAGTGTTTGTGCGAGTGTGCGCGAATGTCTGCAACTTTGCGAGTGTGATTGCATGATTGTGAAAGGGCGTGAGTGTGCGAGTGCAGGAGTGCATGTGAGTGTGCACAAAGGTGCACAAGTGTGCAAGTGTGTGTGAATGTCTGAAAAAGCTTGGGAGTGTGCACAAATGTGCATGAGTGTGCAGGGGCATGCAGGAGTGTGCTTGAGGACACAAGTGTGAGAGTGCACAAGTGTGTGTGTGTGTGTGTGTGTGTGTGTGTGTGTGTGTGTGTGTGTGTGTGTGTGTGTGTGTGTGTGTGTGTGTGTGTGTGTGTGTGTGGGACTGTGTGCAGGTGTGTGCAAGTATGCTCAAGTGTGAGCCAGTGTATGGGCAAGAGTGCAAGAGTCTGTGTGTATTTGCGAGTGTGTGCAAGAGTGTGTGCATGTGTGTGCCTGTGTGAAAGTGTTGCAAGTCTGTGCTGTGTGCAATTGTGTTCCTAAGTGTGCCTCAGTGTGCAAGAATGTGAATGTGTGTGCATGAGTGTGTGAGCGAGAATGCATGAGTGTGTATGCATGTGTGAGTCTGGATGAGTGTGTGCACGAGTGTTCGAGTTTGTGTGGGAGTGTTTCCAAGTGTGTGCAAGTGTGTGAGCAAGTGTGGGTGCGAAAGTGTGTGAGTGTGCCCTAGTGTGTGCGCAAGCATGTATGAGTGTGTTCAAATGTGTGCAATTGTGTGTGTGATTGTTTGTGCAAGTGGGTGAGCCTGTGCAGGAGTGTGTGTACAAGTGCATGAGTCTGTACACGAGTGTGTGTACAAGTGCATGAGTCTTTGTGCAAGTTTGTGTGAAAGTGCTTGAGTCTGTGCATGAGTGTGAGTGTATGCGAGTGCATGTGTGTGCGCAAGTGAGTGTGAGAGCTTGCTATTCAGCTCATGCTCATTGTGTGAGTGTGTGTGCAAGTGTGAATGTGTGCATGACTGTGTGTGTGACTTTGTGTTGGAGTGTGCCCAAGTTTGAGAGTGAGTGTCTGAGAGTCTGTGCAAGTATGTGTGAAAATGTGTGCATGTGTGTGTGCAAGTGTGTGCACGCATGTGCATGCATGTGCATGAGTGTGTGAGTGTGAGATTGCATGATTATGAAAGTGTGCCTGAGTGTGTGTGAGTGTGCGCACATGTGTGTGCAAGTGTGTGCACATGTGTGTGCTTCTGTGCAAGTGTGTGTGACTTTGTGTTGGAGTGTGCCCGAGTTTGTGAGTGAGTGTCTGAGAGTCTGTGCAAGTATGCATGAAAATGTGTGCATGTGTGTGTGCAAGTGTGTGCACATGTGTGTGTGCAAGTCTGTGTGTGAGTGTGTATGAGTGTGCAATTGTGTAAGCGACTATGCGCAAGTGCTTGTGTGAGTGTATGCTTGATTGTGTTTGCAAATGTGTTTGAGTGTGTACTTGAGTATGTGCTTGAGTGTGTGTGTGTGTGTGTGTGTGTATGCGTGTGTGCCAATGTGTGTGTGATTGTGTGTGCGAGGGTGTGTGTAAATGTGCGAATGTCTGTCTGTGTGAGTGTCTGTGTGTGTGGAAGTGTGTGCGAATGTCTGCTCGTGCGAGTGTCTGTGCATGTGCGAGTGTGTGTTGAAGTGTGTCTGAGTTTGTGCACGAGTGTCTGAGAGTGTGTGCAATTGTGTGTGAAAATGTGTGCACATGCATGTCTGTGTGCACATGTGTGCACGAGTGAGTGTCTGCAAGCTTGCAAGTCTGTGATTGCATGACTGCGAAAGTGCATGAGTGTGCAAGTGCAGGACTGCGTGTGAGTGTGCATGAGTGTGCGCGACTGTGTGTGCCACTGTGTGAATGTGTGAGTGTGCATGAGTGTGCGTGTATGCCCCACTGTGTGCATGAATGTGTGAGTGAGTGTGCCATTGTGTGAACATGTGGGCATGAATGTGTGCACAAGTGAGTGTGCATGAGTGTGCGATTGCGAAAGTGCATCAGTGTGTGAGTACAGGAGTCTGTGCGAGTGTGCCCAAGTGTGTGCACAACTCTGTGTGTGTGAGCGAGCATTGCATGAGTGTGCATAACTGTGTGAGTGTGTGCGAGTCTGTGTGTAAGTGTGTATGAGTGTCCGAGTCTGTGCACATTTGTGTGAGTGTGTGCTTGTGTGTAAGTATTTGCGAGTGTGCGCTGGAATGTGTGCAAGTTTGTGCTTGAGTGTCTGAAAGTTTATGCAAGTGTGTATGCAAATGTCTGCGCGAGTGTGTTCATGTGTGCAAGTGTGTGCATGAGTGTGCAAGTGTCTGTGCCTCTGCGGGTGTGCTATTGCATGATTGTGAAAGTGAGTGAGTGAGTGCAGGAGTGCATGTGAGTTTGCATGAGTGTGCACAAGTGTGCAAGTGTATGTGAGGGTTTGCACAAGCATGAATGTGTGCAAGTGTGCACAAGTGTGCACCAGTGTGTAGAAGTGTGGGAGTGTGCTCAAGTGTGTGATAGCATGAGTGCACAAGTGTGTGTGAGTAGGTGCAGGACTGTGTGCAAGTGTGTGCGAGTGTGAGCCAGTGTATGCATGAGTGCATGAGTCTGTGCATGAGTGTTTGCAAGTGTGTGCGAGATTATGCGCATGAATGCGCATGTGCAAAAGTGTGTGAGTCTGTCCTTTGTCTGAGTGTGTTCCTGAGTGTGCCTGAGTGTGCGACAGTGTGTGAATGTGTGTGCAAGAGTTTGTGAGCGAAAGTGCATGAGTATGCCCGCATGTGTGAGTTTGTGTGGGAGTGTTTACAAATGGGTGTTAGTGTGAGGGCAAATGTGTATGTGTGTGTGTGCTAGTGTGTGTACGAGTGTGCAAGTGTGTTTGACTGTGTTTGAGTGTGTGCACGTGTGTGCGCAAATGTATGTGCAAAAGTGAGTCTGTGCTTGTGTGAGTATATGTGAGTGCATGTGTGTGCAAATGTGTGTGCACATGTGTGTGCACATGTGTGCGAGTGTATGTGCAATTGTGTGAGTGTGTGTGAGAGTGTGCTAGTGTGTGCACAAGTGTGAGTGTCTGCATGACTGTGTGAGTGTCTGTGAGTGTGCATGAGTGTGTACATTGACTGTGTTCGTCAATGTGTGAGCGAGTGTGTAAGTGTGTGTGAGTGTGTGTGCAAGTGTGTATGAGTGTGTGCACATGTGTGCATGTGCAAATGTGTGCTGGAGTATGTGTGAGTTTGTGCGCGAGTGTCTGAGAGTGTGTGTGAGTTTATGTGCAACTGTGTTCATGTGTGTGTGTGTGTGTGTGTGTGTGTGTGTGTGTGTGTGTGTGTGTGTGTGTGTGTGTGTGTGTGTGTGTGTGTGTGTGATTCTGGTAGCTATTGGCCAAGAGATTAAGGAATTCACAGCCTTGTTTGTCAAACAGGCTAATTAAATCTTTGTGAAATTGTGAACCACAAATTAATCCTGCAGGAAAACGCCATTGCCGCAAACCTTTTGGGATGTTACAACGTGCAATACACTCATGCAAATACACAATTTCCAACTGTAGTTTTTTTACACTTGTACAAGCCCTCATCAAATTTCTTTAAAATGTCAATCAAGGAATTAGAACCAGAGGTGTTCATACTGTTGTTATTACAATTTGTAAAGGTAACACCATGGTCAAGTAGAATGGATGTGTTCAAACAATCATTAAGAGATGGCAACATTCATTAAGAGATGGCAACACTAAGGAAGGGTTACCACTGTTAGTATTCATAATGTCATCTGAGTTGTTGGAATGCAAATCATTGTTATTGTCATTGCGGTGAGGTAAACTTATCGCACCATTGGTACTTGTAGATGATTCGAGAGTGCCAACAATGTCTCCAAATCTCTTCCCATATTAGATTTCAAAGTAGAATTCACTCCGCTACTGTGGGGCACATTAACAGTCTCCAACTTGGATGCCAAAATATCCACCCTGTTAGTTAGTTGTTGTATGAGTAGTGTGAGGTTTAAGATTGAACTGTTGTTACTATCATTAGCTGTATTATTCACCACATCTTGTGAAAATAATGGTTGAGATTCCTGGTTAAACCCACTGGCCATTCCAACAAACCAGATAAATAACAAAAACTGAAAAACAAACTTTTAAAAGAGAACAAACTTTGGGTAAACCAGGAAAACAAATTTATTGTAAGCACTTTTGGATGCAAAATTATGCAACCTTCTTCAGGCAACATAAGTAATAAGTAAAGGGATTTAAATAAACCCTTAGAATGATATCATAGATTCATCAATTAGTGTTTAAAGCAACAACAACCTAAATGTATAAAAACACTTTTAAAAGTAATGGTCAATTTAAGATGTGTGAATATATAAAAAATAAACAGTATATATAAATGTACAAATAACTTCAACATATATGTCAAAGGACATATATACCCATGTAAACACAACCTTAAATACATTTGCTCATTCAAACACAACAGGGAAAATCACATATTTATATATTTACATATTGCATAAGAAATTCAACACCTCTCCAATTATTTCAATTTTAAAAGACATTTAACAGAACTCATTTCATTGAGACCAGGGAACATATAAGCATTTGTTACAACCTGCCACTACAGTTCCCTCAGTTTCAATCTCAAAGGCCATGGTCCCCCTCTTGGATTATCAGAAACCTGTTCAATGACCATAAATAAAATGAAATGGTCATTAAATTCAGTAATGTGTCTTGCTAAACTGTTTTGTGTGTGCAAATGTGCATGAGGGTGCAAGTGTGTGCGAGTTTGCATGAGTGTGTGCACAAGTGTGTGTGTGTGTGTGCACAAGTGTGCACGAATGTGCAAGTATGCAAGTGTGAGAGTGCATGCTTGTGTGAGTGTTTGATAATGGAATTGTCTGTGAGTGTGCATGAGTGTGTGTGCAAGTTTGTATGAGTGTGTGCATGACTGTGTGTGTCTGTGTGTGGTCAAGTGTGCA
>NC_056744.1:303790930-303795930 GCF_019279795.1 Protopterus annectens
CATGAGTGTGTATGTGTGTGTGAGTCTGGATGAGTCTGTGTGCGAGTGTGTGAGCTTGTGTGGGAGTGTTTCCAAGTATGTGTGAGTGTGTGCTAGTGTGTGCACAAGTGTGTGCGAGTGTGTTCAAGTGTGTGCAAGTGTATGCACTAGTTTGTGCACAAGTGCTTGAGTCTATCTTGTAAGTGTGTGTGCAAGTGCATGAGTCTGTGCTCGTGTGAGTTTATGCAAGTGCATGTTTTTGCATGTGTGCATCATTGTGTGAGTGTGTGAGAGAGCGTGATAGTGTGTGGGAGTGTGTGCGAGTGTGTACACAAGTGTGAGTGTCTGCCGTACTGTGCGAGTGTGAGTGTGCATGAGTGCATGCGTTGACTGTGTTTGGCAATGTGTGAGTGAGTGTGCAAGTGTGTATGAGTGTGTGTGAGTCTGTGCTCATATGTGTGCGAGTGTGTGCTTGTGTGCATGTGCGAGTGTGTGGCGAGTGTCCGTGAGTGTGTGCAAGTTTATGTGCAAATGTGTGCACATGTGTGTGTGTGCATATGTGTGCACATGTGAGCGAGAGTTTGTGACTGTCTGCGAGTCTGCAAGTGTGAGATTGCATGATTGCAAAAGTGTGTGAGGGTGCAAGTGCAGGAGTCCATGCAAGTGTGCATGAGTGTGCATGAGTGTGAGTGTGTGCGTGACTATGTACTACTGTGCGAATGTCAGTGGGCGTGAGTGTGCATGTGTGTGTGACTGTGTGTGTGTGAGTGTGTGATAAGTGTGTGGGTGAGTGTGCAAGTGCGTGCAGGTGAGTGTGAGTGTGTGCGTGAGTGTGCAAGTGCCTGCAAGTGTATGCGAGTGCGTGCATGAGTGTGCAAGTGTGTGTGAGTGTGGATGATTGTGTGTGCAAGTGTGTATGTGTGCAAATGTGTGTGCAGGTGTGTGAGATTGTGTACTCAAATGTGTGTGTGCAAATATGCGAGTGTGCAAGTGCGGGCTAGTTTGAGTGTGTGAGAGTGTGAGTGTCTGCGAGTGTGCCTGGGTGTGTTTATGAGTGTGCACCAGTGAGTGTGTGATTGTGCAAGTTTGTGCAAGGGGGCATGAGTCTGTGCTACTGTGTGCGAGTGTGTATCTTTCAGTTTGTGTGAGTGCCACTGCAGGAGTGTGCATGCGTATGAGTGTGTGAGTGTGGAAGTGTCTGCATGTGTGTGTGTGTGTGTGTGTGTGTGTGTGTGTGTGTGTGTGTGTGTGTGTGTGTGTGTGTGTGTGAGAGTGTGTATGAGTGTGTGCATGACTGTGTGTGTCTGTGTGGTCAAGTGTGAGCAACTGTAGATTGTGCACGTAGGTAAGTGGCTTAGTGTATGTGTGTGAGTGTGCACATGTGTATGTGTGTGCACAAGTCTGTATATGAGTGTGCAAGTGTGTACGCAACTATGCGCAAGTGTTTGTGTGTGTGTATGCTTGATTGTGTTTGCAAATGTGTTTGAGTGTGTGCTTGAGTATGTGCTTGTGTGTGTGTGTGTGTGTGTGTGTGTGTGTGTGTGTGTGTGTGTGTGTGTGTGTGTGTGTGTGTGTGTGTGTGTGTGTGTGTGTGTGTGTGTGTGCCAATGTGTGCGATTGTATTTGCGAGGGTGTGCACACGTGTGTGAATGTCTGCCTGTGTGAGTGTCTGTGCATGTGCGAGTGTGTGCAAGTGTGTGTTGGAGTGTGTCTGAGTTTGTGCACGAGTGTCTGAGAGTGTGTGCAAGTGTGTGTGAAAATGTGTGCACATGTGTGTCTGTGTGCACGTGTGTGTATGAGTGTGAATGTCTGCGAGCTTGCAAGTCTGTGATTGCATGATTGCGAAAGTGCATGAGTGTGCAGTTGCAGGAGTGAGTGTGAGTGTGCACAAGTGTGCGCAACTGTGTATGCCACTGTGCGAATGTGTGAGTGTGCATGAGTGTGCGTGAATGTGTGCCCCACTGTGTGTATGAATATGTGAGTGAGTGTGCCATTGTGTGAATGTGTGTGTATGAATGTGTCCACAAGTAAGTGTGCATGAGTGTGCGATTGTGAAAGTGTGTGAGTGCAGGAGTCCATGCGAATGTGCCCGAGTGAGTCCGCAACTCTGTGTGTGTGCAGAAGCATGTGCGAGTGTGTGCACAACTCTGTGTCTGTGCACGAGCATTACGTGAGTGTGCATATCTGTGTGAGTATGTGCAAGTCTGTGTGTGAGTTTGTATTTGTGCGCGAGTGTGTGCTTGTGTGCAACTATGTGCGAGTGTGTGCTGGAATGTGCGCAAGTTTGTGTGTGAGTGTCTGAAAGTCTGTGCAAGTGTGTATGCAAATGTCTGCACATGTGTGCACGAGTGTGCATGTGTGCAAGTGTGTGCACAAGTGTGCAAGTGTCTGTGCCTTTGCAGGTGTGCTATTGCACGATTGCGAAAGTGAGTGAGTGAGTGAGTGTAGGAGTGCATGTGAGTTTGCATGAGTGGCACAAGTGTGCAACTGTGTGCGAGTGTCTGCACAAGCATGAATGCTTGCAAGTGTTCACAAGTGTGTGCGGGCATGCAGAAGTGTGGGAGTGTGCTCAAGTGTGTGATATCATGAGGGCACAAGTGTGCGAGTGCACAAGTGTGTGCGAGTAGGTGCAGAACTGTGTGCAAGTGTGTGTGTGAGTGTGAGCCAGTGTATGCATGAGAGTGCAAGAGTCTGTGCATGAGTGTTTGCAAGTGTGTGCAAGAGTATGCACATATGTGCATGTGCAAAAGTTTGTGAGTCTGTGCTGTGTCCGAGTGTGTTCCTGAGTGTGCCTGAGTATGCAAGAGTGTGCAAATGTATGTGCAAGAGTTTGTGATTGAGAGTGCGAGTGTGTCTGCATGTGTGAGTTTGTGTGGGAGTGTTTGCAAGTGGGTGCGAGTGTGAGTGCGAATGGGTATGTGTGCGTGCGTGTGTGTGTGTGTGTGTGTGTGTGTGTGTGTGTGTGTGTGTGTGTGTGTGTGTGTGTGTGTGTGTGTGTGCTAGTGTGTGTACGAGTGTGCAAGTGTGTCTGACTGTGTTCAAGTGTGTGCAAGTGTGTGTGCAAGTGTGTGCATGAGTGTGTGTGCAAAAGTGAGTCTGTGCTCGTGTGAGTATATGTGAGTGCTAGTGTGTGCATGAGTGTGCAAGTGTGTGTGAGTGTGCATGAGTGTGTGCGCAAGTGTGTATGTGTGCAAATGTGTGTGCAAGTGTGTGAGATTGTGTACTCGAATGTGGTTGTGCAAATATGCGAGTGTGCGAGTGCGGGCTAGTTTGAGTGTGTGAGAGTGTGAATGTCTGTGAGTGTGCATGGGTGTGTTTATGAGTGTGCACCAGTGAGTGTGTGATTGTGCAAGTTTGTGCAAGGGGGCATGAGTCTGCACTACTGTGTGCGAGTGTGTATCTTTCAGTTTGTGTGAGTGCCACTGCAGGAGTGTGCATGAGTATGAGTGTGTGAGTGTGGAAGTGTCTGCATATCTGTGTGTGTGTGTGTGTGTGTGTGTGTGTGTGTGTGTGTGTGTGTGTGTGTGTGTGTGTGTGTGTGTGTGTGTGTGTGAGAGTGTGTATGAGTGTGTGAATGACTGTGTGTGTCTGTGTGGTCAAGTGTGCACGACTGTAGATTGTGCACGTAGGTAAGTGGCTGAGTGTGTGTGTGCGAGTGTGCACATGTGTGTGTGTGTGCGCAAGTCTGTATATGAGTGTGCAGGTGTGTACGCAACTATGCGCAAGTGTTTGTGTTTGTGTATGCTTGATTGTGTTTGCGAATGTGTTTGAGTGTGTGCTTGAGTATGTGCTTGTGTGTGTGTGTGTGTGTGTGTGTGTGTGTGTGTGTGTGTGTGTGTGTGTGTGTGTGTGTGTGTGTGATTCTGGTAGCTATTGGCCAAGAGATTAAGGAATTCACAGCCTTGTTTGTCAAACAGGCTAATTAAATCTTTGTGAAATTGTGAACCACAAATTAACCCTGCAGAAAAACGCCATTGCCGCAAACCTTTTGGGATGTTACAACGTGCAATACACTCATGCAAATACACAATTTCCAACTGTAGTTTTTTTACACTTGTACAAGCCCTCATCAAATTTCTTTAAAATGTCAATCAAGGAATTAGAACCAGAGGTGTTCATACTGTTGTTATTACAATTTGTAAAGGTAACACCATGGTCAAGTAGAATGGATGTGTTCAAACAATCATTAAGAGATAGCAACATTCATTAAGAGATGGCAACACTAAGGAAGGGTTACACTGTTAGTATTCATAATGTCATCTGAGTTGTTGGAATGCAAATCATTGTTATTGTCATTGCGGTGAGGTAAACTTATCGCACCATTGGTACTTGTAGATGATTCGAGAGTGCCAACAATGTCTCCAAATCTCTTCCCATATTAGATTTCAAAGTAGAATTCACTCCGCTACTGTGGGGCACATTAACAGTCTCCAACTTGGATGCCAAAATATCCACCCTGTTAGTTAGTTGTTGTATGAGTAGTGTGAGGTTTAAGATTGAACTGTTGTTACTATCATTAGCTGTATTATTCACCACATCTTGTGAAAATAATGGTTGAGATTCCTGGTTAAACCCACTGGCCATTCCAACAAACCAGATAAATAACAAAAACTGAAAAACAAACTTTTAAAAGAGAACAAACTTTGGGTAAACCAGGAAAACAAATTTATTGTAAGCACTTTTGGATGCAAAATTATGCAACCTTCTTCAGGCAACATAAGTAATAAGTAAAGGGATTTAAATAAACCCTTAGAATGATATCATAGATTCATCAATTAGTGTTTAAAGCAACAACAACCTAAATGTATAAAAACACTTTTAAAAGTAATGGTCAATTTAAGATGTGTGAATATATAAAAAATAAACAGTATATATAAATGTACAAATAACTTCAACATATATGTCAAAGGACATATATACCCATGTAAACACAACCTTAAATACATTTGCTCATTCAAACACAACAGGGAAAATCACATATTTATATATTTACATATTGCATAAGAAATTCAACACCTCTC
>NC_056744.1:303800930-303805178 GCF_019279795.1 Protopterus annectens
CAAGTGCAGAAGTGCATGTGAGTGTGCACAAAGTGCCGCAGTGTGCATGGGCATGCAGGAGTGCACGAGGGCACAAGTGTGTGAGTGCACAAGTGTGTGTGAGTGTGTGTGGGACTGTGTGTAAGTGTGTGCGAATGTGCGCAAGTGTGAGCCAGTGTATGGGCAACAGTGCAAGAGTCTGTGTGTGAGTTTTTGTGAGTGTGTGCAAGAGTGCACACATGTGTGCACATATGTGAAAGTGTTTCAAGTCTGTGCTTTGTGCAAGTGTGTTCCTGAGTGTGCCTGAGTGTGCAAGAGTGTGTGAATGTGTGTGCATGAGTGTGTGAGTGAGAGTGCATGAGTGTGTATGTGTGTGTGAGTCTGGATGAGTCTGTGTGCGAGTGTGTGAGCTTGTGTGGGAGTGTTTCCAAGTATGTGTGAGTGTGTGCTAGTGTGTGCACAAGTGTGTGCGAGTGTGTTCAAGTGTGTGCAAGTGTATGCACTAGTTTGTGCACAAGTGCTTGAGTCTATGCGCAAGTGTGTGTGCAAGTGCATGAGTCTGTGCTCGTGTGAGTTTATGCAAGTGCATGTTTTTGCATGTGTGCATCATTGTGTGAGTGTGTGAGAGAGCGTGATAGTGTGTGGGAGTGTGTGCGAGTGTGTACACAAGTGTGAGTGTCTGCCGTACTGTGCGAGTGTGAGTGTGCATGAGTGCATGCGTTGACTGTGTTTGGCAATGTGTGAGTGAGTGTGCAAGTGTGTATGAGTGTGTGTGAGTCTGTGCTCATATGTGTGCGAGTGTGTGCTTGTGTGCATGTGCGAGTGTGTGGCGAGTGTCCGTGAGTGTGTGCAAGTTTATGTGCAAATGTGTGCACATGTGTGTGTGTGCATATGTGTGCACATGTGAGCGAGAGTTTGTGACTGTCTGCGAGTCTGCAAGTGTGAGATTGCATGATTGCAAAAGTGTGTGAGGGTGCAAGTGCAGGAGTCCATGCAAGTGTGCATGAGTGTGCATGAGTGTGAGTGTGTGCGTGACTATGTACTACTGTGCGAATGTCAGTGGGCGTGAGTGTGCATGTGTGTGTGACTGTGTGTGTGTGAGTGTGTGATAAGTGTGTGGGTGAGTGTGCAAGTGCGTGCAGGTGAGTGTGAGTGTGTGCGTGAGTGTGCAAGTGCCTGCAAGTGTATGCGAGTGTGTGCATGAGTGTGCAAGTGTGTGTGAGTGTGCATGATTGTGTGTGCAAGTGTGTATGTGTGCAAATGTGTGTGCAGGTGTGTGAGATTGTGTACTCGAATGTGTGTGTGCAAATATGCGAGTGTGCAAGTGCGGGCTAGTTTGAGTGTGTGAGAGTGTGAGTGTCTGCGAGTGTGCCTGGGTGTGTTTATGAGTGTGCACCAGTGAGTGTGTGATTGTGCAAGTTTGTGCAAGGGGGCATGAGTCTGCGCTACTGTGTGCGAGTGTGTATCTTTCAGTTTGTGTGAGTGCCACTGCAGGAGTGTGCATGCGTATGAGTGTGTGAGTGTGGAAGTGTCTGCATGTGTGTGTGTGTGTGTGTGTGTGTGTGTGTGTGTGTGTGTGTGTGTGTGTGTGTGTGTGTGTGTGTGTGTGAGTGTGTATGAGTGTGTGTGTGCATGACTGTGTGTGTCTAGTGTGTGTCAAGTGTGTGCAAGTGTGTGTGCAAAAGTGTGTGCATGAGTGTGTGTGTGTGAGTGTGCACATGTGGTATATGTGAGTGCTAAGCGTGTGCATGAGTGTGCAAGTGTGTGCGAGTGTGTTTGACTGTGTTTGTGTGTGTGTCTGTGATTGTGTTTGCAATTGTGTTTGAGTGTGTGTGAGCTGTGCTAGTGTATCGGTGTGTGTGTGTGTGTGTGTGTGTGTGTGTGTGTGTGTGTGTGTGTGTGTGTGTGTGTGTGTGTGTGTGTGTGTGTGTGTGTGTGCAATGTGTGCGAGTGTGTGCGTGCATGTGCAAATATGTGTGAGTATGTGTGCTTGTGGCTGAGTGTGTCTGTTTATGTGCAAGGTGTGCACTACGTGTGTGTGTGTGTGTGTGTGTGTGTGTGTGTGTGTGTGTGTGTGTGAGTGTGTGTGTGTGTGTGTACGTGTCTGTGTGCATGAGTGTGCATGTGTGTGTGTAAGTGTGTGTCTGCAAGTTTACGAGTGTGAGATTACATGGTGCAAAGTGCATGAGGTGCAGTTGCAGGAGTGCAGGTGAGTGTGCACAAGTGTGCGCAACTGTGTGTGTGTGGGTTTGTGTGTGTGATTGTGTGTGTGTGTGTGTGTGTGTGTGTGTGTGTGTGTGTGTGTGTGTGTGATTGTGTGTGTATGAATGTGTCCACAAGTGTGTGCATGAGTGTGCGATTGTGCAAGTGTGTGAGTGCAGGTGCATGATGGTGTGCATGAGTGAGTGCACAACTCTGTGTGTGTGCAGAAGCATGTGCAAGTGTGTGCACAAGTGTGTCTGTGCCATGAGCATTGTGTGAGTGTGCATATCTGTGTGAGTATGTGCAAGTCTGTGTGTGAGAGTGTATTTGTGCGAGTGTGTGCTTGTGTGCAACTGTGTGCAGTGTGTGTGTGTGTGTAAGTGTGTGTGTGAGTGTCTGCAAGTGTGTGCAAGTGTGTGCATGCAAATGTCTGCACATGTGTGTGTGCATGTGCAAGTGTGTGTGAGTGTACAAGTGTTTGCATGTGTGTGTGCACGATTGTGAAAGTGTGTGAGTGAGTGAGTGTGGGAGTGCATGTGAGTGTGCATGAGTGTGTGCACAAGTGTGAGTGTCTGCACTACTGTGTGAGTGTGAGTGTGCATGAGTGCATGCGTTGACTGTGTTTGTCAATGTGTGAGTGAGTGTGCAAGTGTGTGCAAGTGTGTATGAGTGTGTGCGAGTCTGTGCACATATGTGTGTCAGTGTGTACTTGTGTGTGTGTGTGAGTGTGTGGCGACTGTCCATGAGTGTGTGCAAGTTTATGTGCAAATGTGTGCAAGTGCACATGTGTGAGTGAGTGAGTGTGTGTGTGTGTGTGTGTGTGTGTGGGTGTGCGTGTGTGTGTGTGTGTGGGGGGGGGTATTTGTGTGAGTGTGTGCATATGTGTGCATGTGGGAGTGAGAGTTTGTGAGTGTGAGATTGCATGATTGCAAAAGTGCATGAGGGTGCAAGTGCAGGAGTCCATGCAAGTGTGCATGAGTGTGCCCGAGTGTGAGTGAGTGTGTGTGTGTGTGTGTGTGTGTGTGTGTGTGTGTGTGTGTGTGTGTGTGTGTGTGTGTGTGCTAGTGTGTGTACAAGTGTGCAAGTGGGTGTGCGAGTGTGTATGAGTGTGTGGGTGAGTGTGCAAGTGTGTGCAGGTGAGTGTGAGTGTGTGTGTGAGTTTGCAGTGCCTGCAAGTATATGCGAGTGTGTGCATGAGTGTGCACGTGTGTGTGAGTGTGCGTGAGTGTGTGTGTGAGTGTGTGAGTATGTGTGCGAATGTGTGTGCAAGTGTGTGAGATTGTGTACGCGAGTGTGTGTGTGCAAATATGCCAGTGTGCGAGTGTGGGCTAGTTTGAGTGTGTAAGAGTGTGAGTGTCTGCGAGTGTGTATGGCTGTGTTTGTGTGTGTGCACCAGTGAGTGTGTGATTGTGCAAGTGTGTGCAAGGGTGCATGAGTCTGTGCTAGTGTGTGTGAGCATGTATCTTTCAGTTTGTGTGCATGCTACTGTGCGAGGGTGCACGAGTGTGAGTGTGTGAGTGCGGAAGTGTCTGCGATTTTGTGTGTGTGTGTGTGTGTGTGTGTGTGTGTGTGTGTGTGTGTGTGTGTGTGTGTGTGTGTGTGTGTGTGTGTGTGTGTGTGTGTGTGTGTGTGTGAGTGTGTACGAGTGTGTGCATGACTGTGTGTGTCTGTGTGGTCAAGTGTGCGCTAGTGTAGGTTGTGCACATAGGTAAGTGGCTGAGTGTTTGTGTGCTAGTGTGCACACATGTGTGCGTGTGTGCAAGTCTGTGTGCAAGTGTGTATGAGTGTGCAAGTGTGTACGTGACTATGCGCAAGTGTTTGTGTGAGTGTATGCTTGATTGTGTTTGCGAATGTGAGTGTGTGCTTGAGTATGTGCTTGAGTGTGTGTGTTTGCCAGTGTGTGTGATTGTGTGTGCCAGGGTGTGTGTGTGTGTGTGTGTGTGTGTGATTCTGGTAGCTATTGGCCAAAGGATTAAAGATTTCACAGCCTTGTTTAATCAAACAGGCTAATTAAATTTCCTTTTTTTGTGAAAAAAAAAAAGGTTGGGGGCAAATTAAATTTTTAGG
>NC_056744.1:303805678-304005618 GCF_019279795.1 Protopterus annectens
TACTGTGTACAATGTTAGTGCTACAGACTCATCAGCCTGGGCAGTATCGTGTACAAAGTTAGTGCTACAGACCCATCAGCCTGGGCAGTATCGTGTACAAGGTTAGTACTACAGACCCATCAGCATGTGTACACGTTTAGTACTACAGACCCATCACCCTGGGCAGTACTGTGTACAAGATTAGTGCTACAGATCCATCAGCCTTGGGGCAGTACTGTGTACAAGGTTCGTGCTACAGACCCATCAGCCTGGGGTGGAGTACTGTGTACAACGTTAGTTCTACAGACCCATCAGCCTGGGCAGTATCGTGTACAAGGTTAGTGCTTCAGATCCATCAGTCTTTGTGCAAGGTTAGTGCTACAGACCTCTCAGCCTGTGTACAAGGTTAGTACTACAGACCCATCACTCTGGACAGTACTGTGTACAAGGTTAGTGTTACAGACCCATCAGCCTTGGGGGCAGTACTGTGTACAAGGTTAGTGCTACAGACCCATCAGCCTGGGGGACAGTACTGTGTACAAGGTTAGTTCTACAGACCCATCAGCCTGGGCAGTATTGTTTACAAGGTTAGTGCTTCAGACCCATCAGTCTTTGTACAAGGTTAGTGCTACAGACCCATCATCCTGGGCAGTACTTTGTAATAGGTTAGTGCTACAGAGCCATCAGCCTGGGCAGTACTGTGTACAAGGTTAGTGCTATAGACCCATCAGCCTGGGCATTACTGTGTACAAGGTTAGTGCTACAGACCCATCAGCCTGTGTCCAAGGTTAGTGCTACAGACTCATCACCATGGGCAGTACTATGTGCAAGGTTAGTGAAGAGGTCATTGAGGAGGTTGTTTAGATGGACATGTTACCTCCAACTTTGAGACATGAGCCAGTGTGGATTTTTTTTAAGGGAAGAACATGCCTACTGAATTTGGTTACATTTTCTGAAGAACTTACAGCTGACTGCCTGATGGGTTAAGTGCACAGGCAGCCTGCCTTAATATCAAAGGCCTTCGCTACTATCCCTTCAAGAAGGAATTATAAATAAACTGAGTTCAGGCTCAAATTGGATGTAGCACACTGGTCTGACAATTAATTTTCTAAGACAACCTATATAGTAAAAGTGGATGGTTAACCTCACCAGTTTAAAATATTGGTGGGATGGTACATCTCACATTTCTTGGCCTGCTTCTCTTCAAAATCATTTTTCTTGTGGGTTGAGAATAACGGCCTGTAGATCACTAATTTTGATGATGATTGCAGACTGGGATTTAGTGCCATCTTCTCCTCAGATGCAACAGTTTTTCAGAAAAGAGTTTGGGACATCCTACACTTGGTACAAAAGTAATGTTTAGGCCTTTAATGTTAGTGAATGTAGCATAGTAGAATCTGTTGTAGTGAGAGAAGACTGCTCATGACAGACTTTCTTATCAAAGACTGAGGAACAGTCATAGATAAAATCTCAAAGATTGCAACAGAGGCAAGACAGGTTTTCAGTGTGGTGCATATATACTTAAGGGGTTACTAGTAATTCCAAGAAAGTCTGTAGCACTGTACACTTGACTTGTATGACCACACATTAAGTATAATGCTCCATTCTGCTTTCTCTAGGCTCGACATCTGGTTCAGCTGGATGGGTTTCAGAGGTTTCTCAATACAAGGTAGACAGGCTGCTGTCCTGTTTCATAGTATCATTGTGCTTCCTGATGTGCTTTGGATTCTGAAATTTCCCTTTCATCTTTGGGACATTGCAGTGATAGTGACAGTGGATATCCATGACACTGACAGTGACATGACAGTGACAGTGGATATCCATGACAGTGATGGTAGATATCTATGGCAGTGACATGACAGTAACAGTGGATATCCATGACAGTGACAGTGGACATCTATGGCACTGAGAATGACAGTGGATTTCTATGACAGTGACATGACAGTGGATATCCATGATAGTGACATGACAGTGGATATCCATGACAGTGACATGGCAGTGATAGTGACAGTGAATATCAATGACACCAACAGTGACATGACAGTTACAGCAACATTGGATATCCATGGCAGCAACAGTGACATGACAGTGGATATCCATGACAGTGACAGTGGACATCTATACCACCGAGAATGACAGTGGATATCCATGACAGTGACATGACAGTGGATATCCATGACAGTGACATGGCAGTGATAGTGACAGTGGATATCCATGACACAAACAGTGACATGACATTTACAGTGACATTGGATTCCATGGCAGCGACAGTGACATGACAGTGGATATCCATGACAGTGACAGTGGACATCTATGGCACTGAGAATGACAGTGGATATCTATGACAGTGGATATCCATGATAGTGACATGACACTGGATATCCATGACAGTGACATGGCAGTGATAGTGGTAGTGGATATCCATGACACTGACAGTGACATGACAGTTATAGTGACATTGGATATCCATAGCAGTGACAGTGACATGACAGTGGATATCCATGACAGTGACAGTGAATTTCTATGGCACTGAGAATGACAGTGGATATCCAAAACAGTGACATGACAGTAAATATCCATGACAGTGACATGGCAGTGATAGTGACATGACAGTGAATATCCATGACAGTAACAGTGAATATCTATGGCACTGAGAATGACAGTGGATATCCAAAACAGTGACATGACAGTGACAGTAGATATCCATGTCAGTAACAGTGGATATCCATGACAGTGACAGTGACATGACAGTTACAGTGACATTGGATATCTATGGCAGCGACAGTGACATGACAGTGGATATCCATGACAGTGACAGTGGACATCTATGGCTCTGAGAATAACAGTGGATATCTATGACAGTGACATGACAGTGGATATCCATGACAGTGACATGGCAGTGACAGTGACAGTGGATCTCCATGACACTGACAATGACATGACAGTTACAGTGACACTGAATATCCATGGCAGCGACATGTGACATGACAGTGGATACCCATAACAGTGACAGTGGACATCTATGGCACTGAGAATGACAGTGGATATCCATGACAGTCGATATCCATGAGAGTGACATGGCAGTGATAGTGACAGTGGATATCCATGACACTAACAGTGACATGACAGTTACAGCAACATTGGATATCCATGGCAGCAACAGTGACATGCCAGTGGATATCCAAAACAGTGACATGACAGTAAATATCCATGACAGCAACATGGCAGTGATAGTGACAGTGAATATCCATGACAGTGACATGACAGTGGATATCCATGACAGTAACAGTGAATATCTATGGCACTGAGAATGACAGTGGATATCCAAAACAGTGACATTACAGTGTCGGTGGATATCCATGACATAGCCTGTGTAGGGTAGGTGTTTGAGGCCCTGGATTCTCCTGGTGAGAAACCTCTGTGGTGTCTCCAGCTGCTGCATGTGCTTTGCAAGGTACATGCCGAGAGGGTGTTCTACTCAATAATTGACCTTATAAGGGAAGAATACAGGGATCATATGACCTCTTTGCCCCTGGATAAGATACCCTTACTTATGAGGTGGGCCATGTAGAAATCTTTCTGTATAATGGAAGCAACATGCTGGTCAAAACTCAGGTTGCTATCAACCCTGGTGCCCAAATCACTCACTGCTGATTGTGTACTTAGGACGTTGTTATTAATGTGATAATATGTGGGGACATCACTCTCCCCAAAGGGGATGATGATGCATTTTTTGGCATTCAGCTTGAGGCCATGTTTCTGGCACCAGTCATTTGTTTGGGTGAGACCCTCTTTGAGGACGTCCACATCACTTGGGGAATTGATGAGTGCTACCCAGCTTGCAGTCTTCTGCAAACCTGGTCAGCCATAGCCCACTGGTTTTGGCCTGCACCTCAAAGAGGTATATCCTGAATAACAGAGCCCCCAAGACTGATCCCTGGGGTACACTGCTCATTATGGGTCTGCTGTTTGAGATGGCTTCCCCTATTTTGATTAGGTGGGTTCTATCAGTGACCCAGTTTGCTACCCATCTGGTAACATATGGATTGATGCCTAGTTGAGTTTATCTACTATGCCCAAGTGGGGAATAGTGTTGAAGGCTTTGGCCAGGTCAAGGTAGGTGGTGTGCACAGTCTTCCCCTTCTCCATGGCTTTGGTGACTGTCTCAAACAAGTTGACCAGATTTAACAGACATGGCCTCCCCTTGACAAAGCCAAACTCTGTGGGGTCAAGTGTTTAGAGATTGCAAATGTTCCTGTTAATGAGGTTCATGATAATCCATTCCATGGCCTTGCAGATCAGGCTAGTTAGGCTGATGGGTCTATCATTTCCTGAATCGGTGGACACTTTACCTTTGTGTAAAGGGAGGACAGTGGCTGTCCTCCACTCAGCTGGGACAAAGCCGGTACTCAGGCTTTGGTTGAATAGGGTGCCTAATGGTGCTGCAAGTTCATACCTGAATTCATGTAGGATGCAGCCTGGGATGTTATTGGGCCCCATGGAGGCTGTATATTTTTGCCTTTGAGAGGGCAGTAATGACCTGTTCCCTAGAGATAAGGGGTGGTTGGCAGGTACTGGAGATGTCCTGATTTACTGATGGGGGGACAGAGGGGAGAAGTTTTTGCTGACTCTGTCAGCCAGTAGATTGGCTATATCTACA
Source organism: Protopterus annectens (assembly GCF_019279795.1). Lineage (NCBI taxonomy): Eukaryota > Metazoa > Chordata > Ceratodontiformes > Protopteridae > Protopterus > Protopterus annectens. The sequence goes on from NC_056744.1 coordinate 303,810,318, forward strand.
GCATTTGTGTATGTGGTGTCCTTGACCACCAGTTCTGAACAGATCTGGGTGCTTCCTTTGAGACTGCATACATATGTGAAGAAGGTCTTATGGTTGTCTCTAGTAGATGTGGCCAATTTGGACTTGAAGATGGCTTTAGAGGGTTTCACTAGTGCTCTTATTTACTTGTTCAGATTAAGGAGAGATTGCTTCCAATTGGGCACCTGCTTCTTCTTAGTCCTGGAAAGCAATTTTTTTTATTTTGTTATATAGTTTATTTATTGCAGATGTCCACTAGACAGGATTACTCTTCCTTGTGGGGGATGATTTTGTCCTGCCAGATATTCTTGATTCCACGTATCTATCTAAATGCTCATATAGTACTTCAGTGTAGATTTGGATATTGGTTCCAGTTTCTACAGTGGGGGAGAGGACTGTGAAGCTGTTTATACAATCCTTCAGGAAGTTGTAGTCAGCTTTGGAGAAGTTTATTTTGTTTGACCCTAGTTAGAGGGGGGTCAGGGGAGATGGTTACTTCGAAAGTAACCATTTTATGGTTGGATCTTACCAGGGAGGATGATACCATAGGGGTGCTGCAGTGGTTACTCATGTTGGTCAATACCAAGTCCAAGATATTATCACCTCTTGTGGAGGTATCAACTAACTCTTCTAAGGAATCTGCACTGATACAAATCAAGGAATCTCTGGGCATTTGTGTTCTGGCATGAATAGTTTTTCCAATTTATGGTTGGGTAATTAAAATCACCCAGGATCAGAGTAAATTGTTGAATCTTTATAGATTTGAATAGGTCCAGATAGGTGGAGTGGGCATCTTGAGTCAAATTTGGGGGCCTATAGATAGCTATAATTTGAATAGGGGTCTTGTCAATGGTTAACTGCACCAGGAGTATCTCCTGTGTGTCATACTGTTTGACTAGCCTGGAGATGTGTGTGTGTCTTTAATATATATTGAAACTCCACCTCCTTTGGCTTTCCTGCCCACATTTTGGGGTCCGAATGTATGATAGGATGAGTAACCAGGTAAGGCTGGGGTGCTCTCTGCAGCTTTGAACCATGTTTCTGTGACTGCACAAATATCAGCATCTTCCATGGTTAAGAATGCTTGCAATGAGTGCAGTTTCATGTTTAGACTCCTAGCGTTTAGCAGCATGACCTTTAATTTGCATTTTGTTGAGATTTTTATGTTGGTAGTATCAACCTCATGACTTTTCCTAAAAAAGCACTATGGGAGAGGCAAGGACCTTTGTCAGAAGCCTGAAGCTCAAGTGAGACAAATGCAGGCCATCTCTAGCAAAGCATCGTGGTCTGTAGATCATATCTTCCCAGGCTGTCAGGCACTGGATCCCCCAGGAACGACACCAGAAACTAAGCCAATTGTTAAAATCAATCATTTTTGTTTGTATTGAGGCATCATTCTGGGTGACAGTAGAATGCTGCTTAAGGCTAGGGACATACATACCTGGGAAACAAATTCAGCAAGCTCAATCATGTCTCTCTTCATATAGTCCAGGGAGGTATGTCTCAAGTTGTTCACGCCAACATGGACTATGACAGAGTCATAACAGTACCTGTTGTTGACAGACAAGTGTGTGTGTGATACGGTGGTTTCTGGCACCTGACAAACAACTAACCATGACTTTCTCCTTATCCAGCCTGGTGAGAGGCACATCTGTGTGTCTCACAATGGAGTCTCCTATGACTAATATGTTAGGTTTATGGTTAAGCCTTACTGGTTGCTAGACACTGGAATGTGAACTATACATGGTAGGTGGTTTGGAGGGTTGTGGAGTTTTCATGTGTTTTTGCCTCTGAGGTCTCCTTTGTTTGGGTTTGTTTTTGTTGAGAACCTCTGCATATGTGGGTGTGTGTTTTGTAGTTGTGGCATTGACAGTGACAACGGATATCCATAGCAGTGACAGCAGCATGACAGTGACGTGATTGACATGTGACTGACAGTGGATATCCATGACAGTGACAGTGACAGTGGATATCCATGACAGTGACATGTGATTGACAGTGACATGACAGTGACAATGGATATCCATGACAGTGACATGATAGTGACAGTGGATATCCATGACAGTGACATGTTATTGACAGTGACATGACAGTGACAGTGGATATCCATGACAGTGACATGTGATTGACAGTGACATGACAGCGACCATGGATATCCATGACTGGACAGTGACATTGGCAAGAAAGTGACAGTAACACTGCATATCCATGACGTGACAGTGGATAGACACAAGCACAAGGAACAGGGTTTGATTCTCAACTTCTTAGGGAAATTGGCTAGGTTTAAAATATCCTGCAAGGGCAGCTAGCCAAGAACTTACCTATGACAGTGATAGTGGCTATCCACGACAGTGGATAAAACAAATTACATTTATGTAGGAGTGTTATATATTAGTATACAAAACTGAATTTACATAGGAGTGGTTTATATTAACATACAGTTATGAAAGTATATAGAAATAATACACATTATTTACAGAATCTTAAAAAGTACCTGGGTACATATAAGTTTCAACTTGATATACCAATCTTCAAACTTCTGTACAGTTATTATAGCATAAGCTTGAGACAGAACTGATGAACAGAAGCCAGGTTCTTAAACTGTGACATTATAGGTAAAATGGCACAGCAAAGACAAGAGTTGCAGACAGCAATGTAAAATGCACTTTGGAATAGCAGACTCCATTACTGCGTAATGAAACATTATATGTAATTTGACAGACTCAGAGTATGGGATGCTACAAGTAACTTGTCACTGTACCACACATAGTCATGGAAACAGACGTTACATGTATTTTGCCATGGCATTAGGCAAGGTCACAATAGGGAATGATATAGTTTGGTACAGTAGTGCACAGCATCACAACATGGGTTGTTATACTAAATTTGGTATAGCAGAAGGCACGGTCACAGTAGAGCATGTCACATGCAATTTCTCGTTAGTCAGCAGGCACAAACTATGGAATGTTACATGTGATTTCATACAATAGTAGGCAGGGTCACAGCACTACAGAATGTTACATGTAATTTCATACAACAGTAGGCAGGGTCACAGAACTACGGAATGTTAAATGTAATTTCATACAAAAGTAGGCAGGGTCACAGCACTACGGAATGTTGTATGCAATTTGATATAACAGTAGGCAGGGTCATGGTATGGGATGCTACACAGAGTTTGGCACAGCAGCTCATTTTATCCAGTACATGCAAATCACTTTGAATCATAGGACATTCCTTATTTGTAACCACAAACAAATACTGTAAACAGTTTTGGCATAATCTCTCCAAAAGAAAATGCATTTTTTCACTCTACTGAAACCACAAATTAACCTTGTTTGTGACCTTCCATCAACAGTATCTATTTTCTCTGCTAATTCAGACATGAGTGAGACATGCTACAGTACTAAAAAAACCTTCAGTGAAACAAGGCATTTTGACAATAAGAGTGCTGACAGGCATATGAAATGTACAGCTGCCAACTAATGATAACAATGGCTTATGCAATGCACAGCTGCCCACCAATGATAATGATGGCTTATGTAATACACAGCTCCCACCAATGATAATAATGGCTTATGCAATGCACGCCTACCCACTAATAGTAATAATGGCTTATGCAATGCACAGCTGTCCACCAATGATAGTAATGGTTTATGCAATGCACAGCTGCTCGCTAATGATAACAATGGCTTATGCAATGCACAGCTCCCACTAATAGTAATAATGGCTTATACAATGTACAGCTGCCCACTAATGATAATCGCTTATGAAATGCACAGCTGCCCAATAACAATAATGCCTTATGCAATGCACAGCTGCCCACTAATAATAATAATGGCTTATGCAATGTAAAGCTGCCCACTAATGATAATAATGGCATATGCAATGCACAGCTGACACTAATGATAATAATGGCTTATGCAATGCACAGCTGACCACTAATAGTAATATTGGATTATGCAATGTACAGCTGTCCACTAATGATAATAATGGCTTATGCAATGCACAGCTGCCCATTAATAATAATAATGACTTATACAATGCACAGCTGACACCAATGATAATAATGGCTTATGCAATGCACAGCAGCCAACTAATAGTAATAATGGCTTATGCAATGCACAACTGCCCACTAATAATAATAATGGCTTATGCAATCCACAGCCGCTCAATTATAATAATGGCTTATGCAATGCACAGCTCCCACCAATTATAACAATGGCTTGTGCAATGCACAGCTGCCCACTAATGATAATAATAGCTTATTCAATGCACAGCTGCCCACTAATGATAATAATGGCTTATGCAATGCACAGTTGTCCACTAATAGTAATAATGGCTTCTGCAATGCACAGCCACCCAGTAATGATAATAATGGCTTTTGCAATGCAAAGCTCTCCAATAAGTATAACAATGGCTTATGCAATGCACAGCTGCCCACCAATGATAATAATGGCTTGTGTAATTCACAGCTGCCCACTAATAATAATAATACCTTATGGAATGCAGAGGTGCCCACTAATAGTAATAATAGCATATGCAATGTACAGCTGCCCACTAATGATAATAATGGCTTATGAAATGCACAGCTGCCCACCGAGGATAATAGTGGTTTATGCAATGCACTGCTGCCCACTAATCATAATAATGGCTTATACAATGCACACCAGCCCAATAATAGTAATAATGGCTTATGCAATGCACAGCCATTCACTAATAATAATAATGGCTTATGCAATCCACAGCTGCCAACTAATAACAATAATGGCTTATGCAATGCACAGCTGGCACCATTGAAAATAATGACTTATGCAATGCACAGCTGCCCACTAATAGTAATGGTTTGTGCAATGCACAGCTGCACACTAATGACAATAATGACTTATGTAATGCACAGCTGTCCACTAATGATAATAATGGGTTATGCAATGCACAGTTGCCCACTAATAGTAATAATGGCTTCTGCAATGCACAGCCACTCATTAATGATTATAATGGCTTATGCAATGCACAGCTGCCCAGCAATGATTGATAATGATGGCTTATGCAATGCACAGCTACCTACTAATGATAATAATGGCTTATGCAATGTACAGCTGCCACCAGTAATAATAATAGCTTGTGTAATTCACAGGTGCCCACTAATAGTAATAATGGCTTATGCAATGCATAGCAGCCCACTAATGATAATAATGACTTATGCAATGCACAGCTGCTCACTAATGATAATATCGGCTTATGAAATGCACAGCTGCCCACCAATGATAATAAAGGCTTATGCAATGCACAGCTGCCCACTAATGATAACGGCTTATGCAAGGCACAGCTGCCCACTAATGAAAATAATGGCTTATGCAATGCACAGCTGACCACCAATGATAATAATGGTTTATGCAATGCACAGCTGCCACTAATAGCAATAATGGCTTATGCAATACACAGTTGCCCACCAATGATAATAATGGCTTATGCAATGCACAGATGCCCACTGATACCAATAATAGTTTATGCAATGCACAGCTGCCCACTAATAGGAACAATGGTTTACCCAAAGCATAGCTGCCCACTAATGATAATAATGGCTTATGCAATGCACATATGCCCACTAATGATAATAATGGCTTATGCAATGCACAGATGCCCAGTAATAGCAATAACAGCTTATGCAATGCACAGCTACCCACTAATAAAAACAATAGCTTATTCAATGCATAGCTGCCCACTAATAGTAATAATGGCTTATGCAATGCACAGCTGCCCACTATTGATAATAATGGTTTATGCAATTCACAGCTGCCCACTAATGATAATAATGATTTAGGCAATGCACAGCTGCCCACTAATGACAATGGCTTATGCAATGCACAGCTGCGCACTAATGATAATAATGGCTTATGCAATGCACAGCTGACCACTAATGATAATAATGGCTTAAGCAATGCACAGATGCCCACTAATAGCAACAATGGCTTATGCAATGCATAGCTACCCACTAATGACAACAATGGCTTATGCAATGCATAGCTACCCACCAGTAGTACTAAGGCTTATGCAATGCACAGCTGCCCACCAATGATAATAATAGTTTATGCAATGCACAGCTGCCCGCTAATGATAAAAATGGATTATGCAATGGACAGCTGCCCACCAATGGTAATAATGGCTTATGCAATGCACAGCTGCCCACCAATGATAATAATGGCTTGTTTAATTCAAAGCTGCCCACTAATAGTAATAATGGCTTATGGAATGCACAGATGCTCACAAATAGCAATAAAAGCTTATGAATTGCCCAGCTGCCCACTAATGATAATAATGGCTTATGCAATGCACAGCTGCCCACCAATGATAATAATTGCTTATGCAATGCACAGCTGTCAACTAATGATAATAATGGCTTATGCAATGCACGGTTGCCCACTAATAGTAATAATGACTTCTGCAATGCACAGCCCTCCACTAATGATAATAATGGCTTATGCAAAGTGCAGCTCTCCACTAGTGATAATAATGGATTATGCAATGCACAGCTGTCCACCAATGATAATAATGTCTTGTATAATTCACAGCTGCCCACTAATAGTAATAATGGCTTATGGAATGCACAGGTGCCCACTAATAATAATAATAATAATGGCATATACAATGCACATCTGCCCACTAATGATAATAATGGCTTATGCAATGCACAGCTGCCCACCAGTGATAATAATGGCTGTTACAATGCAGACCTGCTCACTAACAACAGTAATGGCTTATGCAATACACAGCTGCACACTAATGATTATAATGGTTTATACAATGCACAGCTGCCCACTAATGCTAATAATGGCTTATGCAATGCACAGCTGACCACTAATAGTAATAATGGCTTATGTAATGCACAGCTGCCCAGCAATGATATTAATGGCTTATGCAATGCACAGATGCCCAATAATAGCAATAATGATTTATGCAATGTACAGCTGCCCACTAATGATAAAAATGGCTTATACAATGCACAGCTGCTCACTAATGATAATAATGGCTTATGCAGTGCACAGCTGCGCACTAATGATAATAATGGCTTAAGTAATGCACAGCTGCCCACTAATGATAATAATGGCTTATGCAATGCACAGATGCCCACTAATAGCAACAATGGCATATGCAATGCACAGCTACTCACTAATAATAACAATGGCTTATGCAATGCATAGCTACCCACCAGTAGTACTAAAGCTTATGCAATGCACAGCTGCCCACCGATAATAATAATGGTTTATGCAATGCACAGCTTCTCACTAATGGTAAAAATGGATTATGCAATGTATAGCTGCCCACCAATAGTAATAATGGCTTATGCAATGCACAGCTGTCCACCAATGATAATAATGGCTTGTTTAATTCAAAGCTGCCCACTAATAGTCATAATGGCTTATGGAATGCATATGTACCCACAAATAGTAATAAAGGCTTATGAAATGCCCAGCTGCACACTAATGATAATAATGGCTTACGCAATGCACAGTTGCCCATCAATGATAATAATTGCTTATGCAATGCACAGCTGTCCACTAATGATAATAATGGCTTATGCAATACACGGTTGCCCACTAATAGTAATAATGACTTCTGCAATGCACAGCCACCCACTAATGATAATAATGGCATATGCAATGTGCAACTTGCCACTAATGATAATAACGGCTTATGCAACGCACTCCTGTCCACCAATGATAATAATAGCTTATGCAATGCACAGCTGCCCACCAATGATAATAATGGCTTTTGCAATGCAGAGCTGCCCACTAACAACAGCAAAGCACAGCTGCACACGAATGATTATAAAGGCTTATACAATGCACAGCTGCCCACTAGTGATAATAATGGCTTATGCAATGCACAGCTGACCACTAATAGTAATAATGGCTTATGCAATGCACAGCTGCCCACCAATGATAATAATGGCTTATGCTATGCACAGATGCCCAATAATAGCAATAATGATTTATGCAATGCACAGCTGACCACTAATAGTAATATAGGCTTATGCAAAGCACAGCTGCCCACTAATGATAACAATGGATTATGCAATGCATAGCAACCCACTAATAGCAATAATGGCTTATGCAATGCACAGCTGCCCACTAATGATAAGAATGGTTTATGCAATGCACAGCTGCACACTAATGATAAAAATGGATTATGCGAAGCACAACCACCCACTAATGACAACAATGGCTTATCCAATGTACAGCTGCCCACCAATGATAATAATGATGTATGCAATGCACAGCTGCCCACTAATGATAGCAATGGCTTATGCAATGCACAACTGCCCACTAATGATAATAACGGCTTATGCAATGCACAGCTGCCCACCAATGATAATACTAGCTTATTCAATACACAGCTGCCCACTAATGATAATAATGGTTTATGCAATGCACAGCTGCTCACTAATAGTAATAATGGCTTATGCAAGGCACAGCTGCCCATTAATCATAATAATGGATTATGCAATGCACAGCTAACACCAATGATAATAATGGCTTATGCAATGCACAGTTAACACCAATGATAATAATGGCTTATGCATTGCACAGCTGCCCACTAATGATACTATGACTTATGTAATGCACAGCTGCCTGCCAATGATTGATAATGATGGCTTATGCAATGCACAGCTGCCCACCAATGCTAATAATGGCTTATGCAATGTGCAGCTGCCCACTAATAGTAATAATGGCTTATGCAATGCACAGATGCCCACTAATGATAATTATGGCTTATACAATGCACAGCTGCCCACCAATGATGATAATAATAGTTTATGCAATGCACACCTGCCCACTAATAGTAATAATGGCTTATGCAATGTGCAGCTGCCCCCCAATGGTAATAATGGCTTATGCAATGCACAGCTGCCCCCTAATGATAATAATGGCTTATTCAATGCACAGCTGCCCACTGATACTAATAATGGGTTATGCAATGAACAGCTGCACACTAATGATAATAATGGCTTATGCAATGCACAGCTGCCCATTAATAGTAATAATGGCTTATGCGATGTACAGCTGCCCACCAATGATAGTAATGGTTTATGCAATGCACAGCAGCCCACTAATGATAATAATGGCTTATGCAATGCACAACTGCTCACTAATGGTGATGGCTTATGCAATGCACAGCAGCCCATCAGTGATATAATGGCTTATATAATACACAGCTGCCCATCAATGATAATAATGGTTTATGCAATGCATAGCTGCCCAGCAGTGGTAATAATGGGTTATGCAATGCACAGTTTCCCACTAATTATAATAATGGCTTATACAATGAACAGCTGCCCACTTATAGTAATAATAGCTTATGCAATGCACAGCTCCCACCAATTATAATAATGGCTTATGCAATGCACAACTGTCCACTAATGATAATAATGGCTTATGCAATACACAGCTGCCCAATAATAGTAATAATGGTTTATGCAATGCACAGCCACTCAATTATAATAATGGCTTATGCAATGCACAGCTCCCACAAATGATAATAATGGCTTGTGCAATGCAAAGCTGCCCACTAATGATAATAATAGCTTATTCAATGCACAGCTGCCCACTAATGATAATAATGGCTTATGCAATGCACATTTGCCCACTAATAGTAATAATGGCTTCTGCAATGCACAGCCGCCCACTAATGGATAATCGCTTATGAAATGCACAGCTGCCCACTAACAATAATGGCTTATGCAATGCACAGCTGCCCAATAATAATAATAATGGCTTATGCAATGTACAGCTGCCCACTAATGATAATAATGGCTTATGCAATGCACAGCTGTCCACTAATAGTAATAATGGCTTATGCAATGAACAGATGTCCACTAATGACAATAATGGCTTATGCAATGCACAGCAGCCAAGTAATAATGGCCTATCGAATGCACAGCTGCCTACTAATAATAATAATGGCTTATGCAATGCACAGCTGTCCACTAATGATAATAATGGCATATGCAATGCAAAGCTGTCCACTAATGATAATAATGGCTTATGCAATGCACAGCTGCCCAATAATAGTAATAATGGCTTCTGCAATGCACAGCCACTCAATTATAATAATGGCTTATGCAATGCACAGCTCCCACCAATGATAACGATGGCTTGTGCAATACACAGCTGCCCACTAATGATAATAATATCTTATTCAATGCACAGCTGCCCACTAATGATAATGATGGCTTATGCAATGCACAGTTGCCCACTAATAGTATTAATGGCTTCTGCAATGCACAGCCACCCACTAATGATAATAATGGCTTATGCAATGCAAAGCTCTCCAGTAAGTATAACAATGGCTTGTGCAATACACAGCTGCCCACCAATGATAATAATGGCTTGTGTAACCCACAGCTGCCCACTAATAATAATAATAATAATACCTTATGGAATGCAGAGGTGCCCACTAATAGTAATAATAGCATATGCAATGTACAGCTGCCCACTAATGATAATAATGGCTTATGAAATGCACAGCTGCCCACCAATGATAATAATGGTTTATGTAATGCACTGCTGCCCACTAATCATAATAATGGCTTATACAATGCACACATGGCCACTAACAGTAATAATGGCTTATGCAATGCACAGCCACTCACTAATAATAATAATGGCTTATGCAATCCACATCTGCCAACTAATAGCAATAACGGCTTATGCAATGCACAGCTGGCACCAATGAAAAAAATGACTTATGCAATGCACAGCTGCCGACTAATAGTAATAATGGTTTGTGCAATGCACAGCTGCACACTAATGACAATAATGGCTTGTGCAATGCACAGCTGTCCACTAATGATAATAATGGCTTATGCAATGCACAGTTGCCCACTAATAGTAATAATGTCTTCTGCAATGCACAGCCGCCCACTAATGATTATAATGGCTTATGCAATCCACAGCTGTCCACTAATGATAATAATGGCTTATGCAATGCACAGCTGCCACCAATGATAATAATAGCTTGTGTAATTCACAGGAGCCCACTAATAAAGGCTTATGCAATGTACAGCTGCCCACTAATGATAATGGCTTATGAAATGCACAGCTGCCCACTAATGATAATAATGGCTTATGCAATGCACAGCTGACCACCAATGATAATAATGGTTTATGCAATGCACAGCTGCCACTAATAGCAATAATGACTTATGCAATACACAGCTACCCACCAATGATAATAATGGCTTATGCAATGCACAGATGCCCACTGATACCAATAATAGTTTATGCAATGCACAGCTGCCCACTAAGAGTAATAATGGTTTACCCAAAGCATAGCTGCCCACTAATGATAATAATGGCTTATGCAATGCACAGATGCCCACTAATGATAACAATGGCTTATGCAATGCACAGATGCCCAGTAAGAGCAATAACAGCTTATGCAATGCATAGTTACCCACTAATAATAACAATGGCTTATTTGATGCATAGCTGCCCACTAATAGTAATAATGGCTTATGCAATGCACAGCTGCCCACTAATGATAATAATGGCTTATGCAATGCACAGCTGCCCACTAATGATAATAATGGCTTATGCAATGCACAGATGCCCACTAATAGCAACAATGGCTTATGCAATGCACAGCTACTCACTAATGATAACAATGGCTTATGCAATGCATAGCTACCCACCAGTAGTAATAAGGCTTATGCAATGCACAGCTTCCCACCAATGATAATAATGGTATATGCAACGCACAGCTGCCCGCTAATGATAAAAATGGATTATGCAATGGACAGCTGCCCACCAATGGTAATAATGGCTTATGCAATGCACAGCTGTCCACCAATGATAATAATGGCTTGTATAATTCACAGCTGCCCTCTAATAGTAATAATGGCTTATGAGTTGCCCAGCTGCCCACTAATGATAATAATGGCTTATGCAATGCACAGCTGCCCACCAATGATAATAATTGCTTATGCAATGCACAGCTGTCAACTAATGGTAATAATGGCTTATGCAATACACGGTTGCCCACTAATAGTAATAATGACTTCTGCAATGCACAGCTACCCACTAATGATAATAATGCCTTATGCAATGCACAGCTCTCCACTAATGATAATAATGGCTTATGCAATGCACAGCTGTCCACCAATGATAATAATGGCTTGTATAATTCACAGCTGCCCACTAATAGTAATAATGGCTTACGAATGCACAGGTGCCCACTAGTAATAATAATTGCATATGCAATGCACAGCTGCCCACTAATGATAATAATGGCTTTTGCAATGCAGAGCTGCCCACTAACAACAGTAAGGGCTTATGCAATGCACAGCTGCACACTAATGATTATAATTCCTTATACAATGCACAGCTGCCCACTAATGATAATAATGGCTTATGCAATGCACAGCTGCCCACTAATGACAAAAATGGCTTATACAATGCACAGCTGCCCACTAATGATAATAATGGCTTATGCAATACACAGCTGCCCACTAATGATAATAATGGCTTATGCAATGTACAGATGCCCACTAATAGCAACAGTGGCTTATGCAATGCACAGCTACACACTAATGATAACAATGGCTTATGCAATGCATAGCTATCCACCGGTAGTACTAAGGCTTATGCAATGCACAGCTGCCCACCAATAATAATAATGGTTTAGCAACACACAGCTGCCCACTAATGGTAAAAATGGATTATGCAATGTACAGCTGCCCACCAATGGTAATAATGGCTTATGCAATGCACAGTTGCCCACCAATGATCATAATGGCTTGTTTAAATCAAAGCTGCCCACTAATAGTCATAATGGCTTATGAAATGCACAGGTGCCCACAAATAGTAATTAAGGATTATGAAATGCCCAGCTGCCCACTAATGATAATAATGGCTTATGCAATGCACAGCTACCAAAAAATGATAATAATTGCTTATGCAATGCACAGCAGTCCACTAGTGATAATAATAGCTTATGCAATGTGCAGCTCTCCACTAATGATACTATGACTTATGTAATGCACAGCTGCCCACCAATGATTGATAATGATGGTTTATACAATGCACAGCTGCCCACAAATGATAATAATGGCTTATGCAATTCGCAGTTGCCCACCAATGCTAATAATGCCTTATGCAATGTGCAGCTGCCCACTAATAGTAATAATGGCTTATGCAATGCACAGATGCCCACTAATGATAAGTATGGCTTATACAATGCACAGCTGCCCACCAATTATTATAATAATGGTTTATGTAATGCACACCTGCCCACTAATAGTAATAATGGCTTATGCAATGTGCAGCTGCCCACCAATGGTAATAATGGCTTATGCAATGCACAGCTGCCCCTAATGATACTAATGGCTTATGCAATGCACAGCTGCCCACTAATACTAATAATGGGTTATGCAATGCACAGCTGCACACTAATGATAATAATGGCTTATGCAATGCACAGCTGCCCACTAATAGTAATAATGGCTTATGCAATGCACAGCTGCCCACCAATGAGAGCAATGGTTTATGCAATGCACAGCTGCCCAGCAGTGGTAATAATGACTTATGCAATGCACAGCTTCCCACTAATTATAATAATGGCTTATACAATGCACAGCTGCCCACTTATAGTAATAATAGCTTATGCAATGCACAGCTCCCACCAATTATAATAATGGCGTATGCAATGCACAGCTGTCCACTAATGATAATAATGGCTTATGCAATGCAAAGCTGTCCACTAATGATAATAATGGCTTATGCAATACACAGCTGCCCAATAATTGTAATAATGGCTTCTGCAATGCACAGCCACTCAAGTATAATAATGGCTTATGCAATGCACAGCTCCCACCAATGATAATAATGGCTTGTGCAATGCACAGCTGCCCGCTAATAATAATAATGGCTTATGCAATGCACAGTTGCCCACTAATAGTAATAATGGCTTCTGCAATGCACAGCCGCCCACTAATGATAATCGCATATGAAATGCACAGCTGCCCACTAACAATAATGGCTTATGCAATGCACAGCTGCTCACTAATAATAATAATGGCTTATGCAATGTACAGCTGCCCACTAATGATAATAATGGCATGTGCAATGCACAGCTGACACCAATGATAATAATGGCTTATGCAATGCATAGCTACCCACCAGTAGTACTAAGGCTTATGCAATTCACAGCTGCCCACCAATAATAATAATGGTTTATGCAACACACAGCTGCCCACTTATGGTAAAAATGGATTATGCAATGTATAGCTGCCCACCAATGGTAATAATGGCTTATGCAATGCACAGCTGCCCACCAATGATAATAATGGCTTGTTTAATTCAAATCTAATAGTCATAATGGCTTATGGAATGCACATGTGCCCACAAATAGTAACAAAGGCTTATAAAATGACCAGCTGCCCACTAATGATAATAATGGCTTATGCAATGCACAGCTGCCCACTAATGATAATAATGGCTTATGCAATACACGGTTGCCCACTAATAGTAATAATGACTTCTGCAATGCACAGCCACCCACTAATGATAATAATGGCATATGCAATGTGCAACTCTTCACCAATGATAATAATGGCTTATGCAATGCACAGCTGCCCACCAATGATAATAATGGCTTATGCAATGCACTGCTGCCAACCAATGATAATAATGGCTTTTGCAAAGCAGAGCTGCCCACTAATAACAGTAATGGCTTATGCAAAGCACAGCTGCACACTAATGATTATAATGGCTTATACAATGCACAGATGCCCACTAAAATCAACGCAATGCACACCTACCCACTAATGATAACAATAACATATGCAATGCATAGCAACCCACTAATCGCAATAATGGCTTATGCAATGCACAGCTGCCCACTAATGATAACAATGGTTTATGCAATGCACAGCTTCCCACTAATGATAAAAATGGATTATGCGAAGCACAACTACCCACTAATGATAACAATGGCTTATACAATGCACAGATGCCCACTAATATCAATAATGGCTTACACAATGCACACCTACCCACTAATGATAACAATGGCTTATGCAATGCATAGCAACCCACTTATAGCAATAATGGCTTATGCAATGCACAGCTGCCCACAAATGATAACAATGGTTAATGCAATGCACAGCTGCCACTAATGATAAAAATCGATTATGTGAAGCACAACTACCCACTAATGATAACAATGGCTTAGGCAATGTACAGCTGCCCACCAATTATAATAATGATGTATGCAATGCACAGCTGCCCAATAATGATAACAATGGCTTATGCAATGCACAACTGCCCACTAATGATAATAATGGTTTATGCAATGCACAGCTGCCCACCAATGATAATACTAGCTTGTGCGATACACAGCTGCCCACTAATGATAATAATGGTTTATGCAATGCACAGCTGTCCACTAATAGTAATAATGGCTTGTGCAATGCACAGCTAACACCATTGATAGTAATGGCTTATGCAATGCACAGCTAACACCAATGATAACAATGGCTTATGCATTGCACAGCTGCCTACTAATGATACTATGACTTATGCAATGCACAGCTGCCCACCAATGATTGATAATGAAGGTTTATGCAATGCACAGCTGCCCACAATGATAATAATGGCTTATGTAATGCACAGTTGCCCACCAATGATTATAATAATGGTTTATGCAATGCACACCTGCCCACTAATAGTAATAATGGCTTACGCAATGTGCAGCTGCCCAACAATGGTAATAATGGCTTATGCAATGCACAGATGCCCACTAATGATAATTATGGCTTATACAATGCACAGCTGCCCACCAATGATTATAATAATGGTTTATGCAATGCACACCTGCCCACTAATAGTAATAATGGCTTACGCAATGTGCAGCTGCCCAACAATGGTAATAATGGCTTATGCAATGCACAGCTGCCCCTAATGATAATAATGGATTATGCAATGCACAGCTGCCCACTAATACTAATAATGGGTTATGCAATGCACAGCTGCACATTAATGATAATAATGGCTTATGCAATGCACAGCTGCCCACTAATAGTAATAATGGCTTATGCAATGCACAGCTGCCCACCAATGATAGTACTGGTTTCTGCAATGCACAGCTGCCCAGCAGTGGTAATAATGGCTTACGCAATGCACAGCTTCCCACTAATTATAATAATGGCTTATGCAATGCAAAGCTGCCCACTTATAGTAATAATAGCGTATGCAATGCACAGCTCCCACCAATTATAATAATGGCTTATGCAATGCACAGCTGCCCACTAATGATAATAATGGCTTATGCAATGCAAAGCTGTCCACTAATGATAATAATGGCTTATGCAATACACAGCTGCCCAATAATAGTAATAATGGCTTCTGCAATGCACAGCCATTCAATTATAATAATGGCTTATGCAATGCACAGCTCCCATCAATGATAATAATGGCTTGTGCAATGCACAGCTGCCCACTAATGATAATAATAGCTTATTCAATGCACAGCTGCCCACTAATGATAATAATGGCTTATGCAATGCACAGTTGCCCATTAATAGTAATAATGGCTTCTGCAATGCACAGCCACCCACTAATGATAATTGCTTATGAAATGCACAGCTGCCCACTAACAATAATGGCTTATGCAATGCACAGCTGCTCAATAATAATAATAATGGCTTATGCAATGTACAGCTGCCCACTAATGATAATAATGGCAAATGCAATGCACAGCTGACACCAATGATAATAATGGCTTATGCAATGCACAGCTGACCACTAATAGTAATAATGGCTTATGCAATGAACAGCTGTCCACTAATGATAATAATGGCTTATGGAATGTACAGCTGCCCACTAATGATAATAATGGCTTATGCAATGCACAGCTGACACCAGTGATAATAATGGCTTATGCAGCGCACAGCAGCCAACTAGTAGTAATAATGGCTTATGCAATGCACAGTTGCCTACTAATAATAATAATGGCTTATGCAATGCACAGTTGTCCACCAATGATAATAATGGCTTGTGCAATGCACAGCTGCCCACTAAGGATAATAATAGCTTATTCAATACACAGCTGCCCACTAATGATAATAATGGCTTATGCAATGCAAATCTCTCCAGTAAGTATAACAATGGCTTATGCAATGCACAGCTGCTCACCAACAATGATAATAATGGCTTGTGTAATTCACAGCTGCCCACTAATAATAATAATACCTTATGGAATGCAGAGGTACCCACTAATAGTAATAATAGCATATGCAATGTACAGCTGCCCACTAATGATAATAATGGCTTATGAAATGCACAGCTGCCCACCAATGATAATAATGGTTTATGCAATGCACTGCTGCCCACTAATCATAATAATGGCTTATACAATTCACACCTGCCCACTAATAATAATAATGGCTTATGCAATGCACAGTTGCCCACTAATAGTAATAATGGCTTCTGCAATGCACAGCCGCCCACTAATGATTATAATGGCTTATGCAATCCACAGCTGCCCACTAATGATAATAATGGCTTATGAAAGGTACAGCTGCCACCATTGATAATAATAGCTTGTGTAATTCACAGGTGCCCACTAATAGTAATAATGGCTTATGCAATGCATAGCAGCCCACTAATGATAATAATGACTTATGCAATGCACAGCTACTCACTAATTATAATAACGGCTTATGAAATGCACAGCTGCCTACCAATGATAATAATGGCTTATGCAATGCACAGATGCCCAGTAATAGCAATAACAACTTATGCAATACACAGCTACCCACTAATAATAAAAATGGCTTATTCGATGCACAGTTGCACTCTAATGATTATAACGGCTTATACAATGCACAGCTACTCACCAATGATAATAATGGTTTATGCAATGCACAGCTGCCACTAATAGCAATAATGGCTTATGCAATACACAGCTGCCCACCAATGATAATAATGGCTTATGCAATGCACAGATGCCCACTGATACCAATAATAGTTTATGCAATGCACAGCTGCCCACTAAGAGTAATAATGGCTTACCCAAAGCATAGCTGCCCACTGATGATAATAATAGCTTATGCAATGCACAGATGCCCACTAATGATAATAATGGCTTATGCAATGCACAGATGCCCACTAATAGCAACAATGGCTTATGCAATGCACAGCTACTCACTAATAATAACAATGGCTTATTCGATGCACAGCTGCCCACTAATAGTAATAATGGCTTATGCAATGCACAGCTGCCCACTAATGATAATAATGACTTATGCAATACACAGATGCCCACTAATAGCAACAATGGCTTATGCAATGCACAGCTACCCACTAATGATAACAATGGCTTATGCAATGTACATCTGCCCACCCACGATAATAATGGCTTTTGCAATACAGAGCTGCCCACTAACAACAGTAATGGCTTATGCAATGCACAGCTGCACTCTAATGATTATAATGGCTTATACAATGCACAGCTGCCCACTAATGATAATAATGGCTTATGCATTGCACAGCTGACCACTAATAGTAATAATGGCTTATGCAATGCACAGCTGCCAAGCAATGATAATAATGGCTTATGCAATACACAGATACCCAATAATAGCAATAATGATTTATGCAATGCACAGCTGCCCACTAATAGTAATATAGGCTTATGCAATGCACAGCTGCCCACTAATGATAAAATGGCTTATACAATGCACAGCTGCCCACTAATGATAATAATGGCTTATGCAATGCACAGTTCTGCACTAACGATAATAATGGTTTATGCAATGCACAGCTGCCCACTAATGATAATAATGGCTTATGCAATGCACAGATGCGCACTAATAGCAACAATGGCTTATGCAATGCACAGCTACCCACTAATGATAGCAATGGCTTATTCAATGCATAGCTACCCACCAGTAGTACTAAGGCTTATGCAATGCACAGCTGCCCACCAATAATAATAATGGTTTAACAACGCACAGCTGCCCACTAATGGTAAAAATGGATTATGCAATGTACAGCTGCCCACCAATGGTAATAATGACTTATGCAATGCACAGCTGCCCACCAATGATAATAATGGCTTGTTTAAATCAAAGATGCCCACTAATAGTCATAATGGCTTACGGAATGCACAGATGCCCACAAATAGTAATAAAGGCTTATGAAATGCCCAGCTGCCCACTAATGATAATAATGGCTTATGCAATGCCCAGCTGCCCACCAATGATAATAATTGCTTATGCAATTCACAGCTGTCCATTAATGATAATAATGGCTTATGCAATACACGGTTGCCCACTAATAGTAATACTGACTTCTGCAATGCACAGCCACCCACTAATGATAATAATGGCTTATGCAATGCACATCTGTCCACCAATGATAATAATGGCTTGTATAATTCACAGCTGCCCACTAATAGCAATGATGGCTTATGGAATGCACAGGTGCCCACTAATAATAATAATGGCATATACAATGCACAGCTGCCCACTAATGATAATAACTGCTTATGCAATGCACAGCTGCCCACCAATGATAATAATGGCTTATGCAATGCACAGCTGACCACTAATAGTAATAATGGCTTATGCAATGCACAACTGCCCACCAATGATAATAATGGCTTATGCAATGCACAAATGCCCAATAAAAGCAATAATGATTTATGCAATGCACAGCTGCCCACCAATAGTAATATAGGCTTATGCAATGCACAGCTGCCCACTAATGACAATAATGGCTTACACAGATGCCCACTAATATCAATAATGGCTTATGCAATGCACACCTACCCACTAATGATAACAATGGCTTATGCAATGCATAGCAACCCACTAATAGCAATAATGGCTTATGCAATGCACAGCTACTCCCAATGATAACAATGGTTTATGCAATACACAGCTGCCCACTAATGATAAAAATGGATTATGCAAAGCAGAACTACCCACTAATGATAACAATGGCTTATGCAATGTACAGCTGCCCACCAATGATAATAATGATGTATGCAATGCACAGCTGCCCACTAATGATAACAATGGCTTATGCAATGCACAGCTGCCCACCAATGATAATAATGGCTTATGCAATGCACAGCTGCCCAATAATGATAATAATGGTTTATGCAATGCACAGCTGCCCACTAATGATAATAATGGTTTATGCAATGCACAGCTGCCCACTAATAGTAATAATGGCTTATGCAATGCACAGCTGCCCAACAATAGTAATAATGGCTTATGCAATGCACAGCTGCCCACTAATCATAATAATGGATTATGCAATGCACAGGTAACACCAATGATAATAATGGCTTATGCAATGCACAGCTAACACCAATGATAATAATGGCTTATGCATTGCACAGCTGCCCACTAATGATAATATGACTTATGTAATGCACAGCTGCCCACCAATGATTGATAATGATGGCTTATGCAATGCACAGCTGCCCACAAATGATAATAATGGCTTATGCAATGTGCAGTTTCCCCCCAATGCTAATAATGGCGTATGCAATGTGCAGCTGCCCACTTATAGTAATAATGGCTTATGCAATGCACAGATGCCCACTAATGATAATTATGGATTATACAATGCACAGCTGCCCACCCAATGATAATAACAATGGTTTATGCAATGCACACCTGCCCACTAATAGTAATAATGGCTTATGCAATGTGCAGCTGCCCACCAATGGTAATAATGGCTTATGCAATGCACAACTGCCCCTAATGATAATAATAGCTTATGCAATGCACAGCTGGCCACTAATACTAATAATGGGTTATGCAATGCACAGCAGACCACTAATTATAATAATGGCTTATGCAATGCACAACTGCTCACTAATGATGATGGCTTATACAATGCACAGCAGCCCACCAGTGATATAATGGCTTATGTAATACACAGCTGCCCATCAATGATAATTATGGTTTATGCAATGCACAGCTGAAAAGCAGTTGTAATAATGGCTTATGCAATGCACAGCTTCCCACTAATTATAATAATGGCTTTTGCAATGCACAGCTGCCCACTTGTAGTAATAATGGCTTTAGCAATGCACAGCTCCCACCAAATATAATAATGGCTTATGCAATGCACTGCTGCCCACTAATGATAATATGACTTATGTAATGCACAGCTGCCCACGATTTATTGATAATAATGGCTTATGCAATGCACAGCTGCCCACTAATGATAAAGGCTTATGTAATGCACAGTTGCCCACAAATGATAATAATGGCTTATGCAATGCACTGCTGCCCACTAATGATAATATGACTTATGTAATGCATAGCTGCCCACCAATTATTGATAATAATGGCTTATGCAATGCACAGCTGCCCACAAATGATAATAATGGCTTATGCAATGCACAGCTGCCCACTAATGATAAAGGCTTATGTAATGCACAGCTGCCCACTAATAGTAATGATGGCTTATGCAATGCACAGCTGTCCACTAATGATAATAATGGCTTATGTAATGCACAGCTGCCCACCAATTATTGATAATAATGCTTATGCAATGCACAGCTGCCCACAAATGATAATAATGGCTTATGCAATGCACAACTGCCCACTAATGATAAAGGCTTATGTAATGCACAGCTGACCACTAATAGTAATAATGGCTTATGCAATGCACAGCTGTCCACTAATGATAATAATGGCTTATGTAATGCACAGCTGCCCAGTAATAGTAATAATGGCTTCTGCAATGCACAGCCACTCACTAATGATAATAATGGCTTATGCAATGCACAGCTGCCCACAAATAGTAATAATGGCTTACGCAATGCACAGCTGCCCATCAATGATAATAATGGCTTATGCAATGTGCAGCTGTCCACTAATAGCACTAATGGCTTATGCAATGCACAGCTGCTCAACAATGATAATAATTGTTTATGCAATGCACAGCTGCCTTCTAATGGTAATATGACTTATGTAATGCACGGCTGCCCACCAATGATTGATAATAATGGCTTATGCAATTCACAGCTGCCCACAAATTATAATAATGGCTTATGCAATGCACAGCTGCCCACTAATGATAAAGGCTTATGTAATGCACAGCTGCCCACTAATAGTAATAATGGCTTATGCAAAGCACAGCTGCCCACTAATGATAAAAATGGCTTATACAATGCACAGCTGCCCACTAATGATAATAATGGCTTATGCAATGCACAGTTCTGCACTAACGATAATAATGGCTTATGCAATGCACAGCTGCCCACTAATGATAATAATGGCTTATGCAATGCACAGATGCGCACTAATAGCAACAATGGCTTATGCAATGCACAGCTACCCACTAATGATAGCAATGGCTTATTCAATGCATAGCTACCCACCAGTAGTACTAAGACTTATGCAATGCACAGCTGCCCACCAATAATAATAATGGTTTAACAACGCACAGCTGCCCACTAATGGTAAAAATGGATTATGCAATGTACAGCTGCCCACCAATGGTAATAATGACTTATGCAATGCACAGCTGCCCACCAATGATAATAATGGCTTGTTTAAATCAAAGCTGCCCAGTAATAGTCATAATGGCTTATGGAATGCACAGATGCCCACAAATAGTAATAAAGGCTTATGAAATGCCCAGCTGCCCACTAATGATAATAATGGCTTATGCAATGCCCAGCTGCCCACCAATGATAATAATTGCTTATGCAATTCACAGCTGTCCATTAATGATAATAATGGCTTATGCAATACACGGTTGCCCACTAATAGTAATACTGACTTCTGCAATGCACAGCCACCCACTAATGATAATAATGGCTTATGCAATGCACATCTGTCCACCAATGATAATAATGGCTTGTATAATTCACAGCTTCCCACTAATAGCAATAATGGCTTATGGAATGCACAGGTGCCCACTAATAATAATAATGGCATATAAAAATGCACAGCTGCCCACTAATGATAATAACTGCTTATGCAATGCACAGCTGCCCACCAATGGTAATAATGGCTTATGCAATGCACAGCTGACCACTAATAGTAATAATGGCTTATGCAATGCACAGCTGCCCACCAATGATAATAATGGCTTATGCAATGCACAAATGCCCAATAAAAGCAATAATGATTTATGCAATGCACAGCTGCCCACCAATAGTAATATAGGCTTATGCAATGCACAGCTGCCCACTAATGATAATAATGGCTTACACAGATGCCCACTAATATCAATAATGGCTTATGTAATGCACACCTACCCACTAATGATAACAATGGCTTATGCAATGCATAGCAACCCACTAATAGCAATAATGGCTTATGCAATGCACAGCTACTCCCAATGATAACAATGGTTTATGCAATGCACAGCTGCCAACTAATGACAAAAATGGATTATGCAAAGCAGAACTACCCACTAATGATAACAATGGCTTATGCAATGTACAGCTGCCCACCAATGATAATAATGATGTATGCAATGCACAGCTGCCCACTAATGATAACAATGGCTTATGCAATGCACAGCTGCCCACCAATGATAATAATGGCTTATGCAATGCACAGCTGCCCACTAATGATAATAATGGTTTATGCAATGCACAGCTGCCCACTAATGATAATAATGGTTTATGCAATGCACAGCTGCCCACTAATAGTAATAATGGCTTATGCAATGCACAGCTGCCCAACAATAGTAATAATGGCTTATGCAATGCACAGCTGCCCACTAATCATAATAATGGATTATGCAATGCACAGGTAACACCAATGATAATAATGGATTATGCAACACACAGCTAACACCAATGATAATAATGGCTTATGCATTGCACAGCTGCCCACTAATGATAATATGACTTATGTAATGCACAGCTGCCCACCAATGATTGATAATGATGGCTTATGCAATGCACAGCTGCCCACAAATGATAATAATGGCTTATGCAATGTGCAGTTTCCCCCCAATGCTAATAATGGTGTATGCAATGTGCAGCTGCCCACTTATAGTAATAATGGCTTATGCAATACACAGATGCCCACTAATGATAATTATGGATTATACAATGCACAGCTGCCCACCCAATGATAATAACAATGGTTTATGCAATGCACTCCTGCCCACTAATAGTAATAATGGCTTATGCAATGTGCAGCTGCCCACCAATGGTAATAATGGCTTATGCAATGCACAGCTGCCCCCTAATGATAATAATAGCTTATGCAATGCACAGCTGGCCACTAATACTAATAATGGGTTATGCAATGCACAGCTGCACACTAATGATAATAATGGCTTATGCAATGCACAGATGCCCACTAATGGTAATAATGACTTATGCAATGCACAGCTGCCCACCAGTGATAGTAATGGTTTATGCAATGCACAGCAGACCACTAATTATAATAATGGCTTATGCAATGCACAACTGCTCACTAATGATGATGGCTTATGCAATGCACAGCAGCCCACCAGTGATATAATGGCTTATGTAATACACAGCTGCCCATCAATGATAATTATGGTTTATGCAATGCACAGCTGAAAAGCAGTTGTAATAATGGCTTATGCAATGCACAGCTTCCCACTAATTATAATAATGGCTTTTGCAATGCACAGCTGCCCACTTGTAGTAATAATGGCTTTAGCAATGCACAGCTCCCACCAAATATAATAATGGCTTATGCAATGCACAGCTGCCCATTAATGATAATATGACTTATGTAATGCACAGCTGCCCACAAATTATTGATAATAATGGCTTATGCAATGCACAGCTGCCCACAAATGATAATAATGGCTTATGCAATGCACAGCTGCCCACTAATGATAAAGGCTTATGTAATGCACAGTTGCCCACAAATGATAATAATGGCTTATGCAATGCACTGCTGCCCACTAATGATAATATGACTTATGTAATGCATAGCTGCCCACCAATTATTGATAATAATGGCTTATGCAATGCACAGCTGCCCACAAATGATAATAATGGCTTATGCAATGCACAGCTGCCCACAAATAGTAATAATGGCTTATGCAATGCACAGCTGCCCATCAATGATAATAATGGCTTATGCAATGTGCAGCTGTCCACTAATAGTACTAATGGCTTATGCAATGCACAGCTGATCAACAATGATAATAATTGTTTATGCAATGCACAGCTGCCTTCTAATGGTAATATGACTTATGTAATGCACGGCTGCCCACCAATGATTGATAATAATGGCTTATGCAATTCACAGCTGCCCACAAATGATAATAATGGCTTATGCAATGCACAGCTGCCCACTAATGATAAAGGCTTATGTAATGCACAGCTGCCCACTAATAGTAATAATGGCTTATGCAAAGCACAGCTGTCCACTAATGATAATAATGGCATATGTAATGCACAGCTGCCCATAATAGTAATAATGGCATCTGCAATGCAGAGCCACTCACCGATGATAATAATGGCTTAAGCAATGCACAGCTGGCCACATACAATAATAATGGCTTTTGCAATGCACAGCTGCAAACTAGTGATAATAATGGCTTATGGAATGCACAGCTGCTCACAACTGATAATATTGGCTTATGCGATGCACAGTTGCCCACCAATGATAATAATGGCTTATGCAATTCAGAGCTGCCCACAAACAATAATAATGGCTTATGCAATGCACACCTGCTCACTAATGATAATGGCTTATGCAATGCACAGCTGCACACTAATAGCAATAACATCTTATGCAATGCACAGCTACCACTAATAATAACAATGGCTTATTTGATGCATAGCTTCCCACTAATAGTAATACTGGCTTATGCAATACACAGCTGCCCACCAATAATAATAATGGTTTATGCAATGCACAGCTGCTCACTAAGGTAATTATGGCTTATGCAATGCACAGCTGCCCATCAATGATAATAATGGCTTATGCAATGCATAGCTGCACACTAACGATAATAATGGCTTATGCAATGCACAGCTATCCATCAATGATAATGGCTTACACAATGCATAGCTGCCCACTAATACGAATAATGGCCTATGCAATGCAGAGCTGCCCACCAATGATAATGGCTTATGCAATGGACAGCTGCCCACTGATAGTAATAATGGCTTATGCAATGCACAGTGTCCACTAATGATAATGATGTCTTTTGCAATGGACAGCTGCCCCTGATAGTAATAATGGCTTATGCAATGCACAGCTGCTCACTAATGATAATAATGACTTATGCAATGCAAAGCTGCCCATTAGTAGTAATATTGGATTATGCAATGCACAGCTGTCCAATAAAGATAACAATGGCTTATGCACTGCATAGCTGTACACTAATGATAATAATGACTTCTGCAATGCACAGTTGCTTACTAAGGATAATAATGGCTTATGCAATGTACAGCTGCTCACTAATAGTAATAATGGCTTATGCAATACACAGCTGCCCACTAATAGCAATAATGGCTTATGCAATGCACAGTTGTCCACTAATGATAATAATGGCTTGTATAATTCACAGCTGCCCACGAATAGTAATAATGGCTTATGCAATGTACAACTGCCCACAAATAATAATAATGGCTTTTGCAATGCACAGCTACCCACTAATATGAATAATAGCTTATGCAATGCAGAGCTGCCCACAAATATGAATAATGGCTTATGCAATGCAGAGCTGCCCAAAAATGCTAATAATGGCTTATGCAATGGAGAGCTGCCCACCAATGATAATAATGGCTTATGCAATAAACAGCTGCCACTAATGGTAATAATGGCTTATGCAATGCACAGCTGCCCACCAAGGATAATAATAGCTTATGCAATGCACAGCTGCCCACTAACAATAATAATAGCTTATGCAATGCACAGCTTCCCACTAATAGTAATAATGGCTTATGCAATGCATAGCTGACCACCAATGATAACAATGGATTATGCAATGCACAGCTGCCCAGCTATGATAATAATGGCTTATGCAATGCATAGCTACCCACTAATAGTAATAATGGCATACACAATGCACAGTTACCCACTAATGATAATAATGGCTTATGCAATGCAGAGATGCCCACTAATAGCAATAATGGCTTATGCAATGCACAGCTACCCAATAATGATAGCAATGGCTTATGCAATGCAAAACTACCCACTAATAGTAATAATGGCCCATGCAATGCACAGCTTCCCATTAATGATAATAATGATTCATGCAATGCACAGCTGCCCACTAATGATAAAAAGGGATTATGCAATGCACAGCTGCCCACCAATGGTAATAATGGCATTTGCATGGCATAGCTACCCACTAATAGTAATAATGGCTTATGCAATGCACAGCTGTCCACTAATGATAATAATGGCTTATGCAATGCACAGTTGCCCACTATTAGTAATAATGGCTTCTGCAATGCACAGCCTCCCACTAATGATAATAATGGCTTATGCAATGCACAGCTCTTAACTAATGATAATAATGGCTTATGCAAGACACAGCAGCCAACCAATGATAATACTGGCTTGTGTAATTCCAAGTTGCCCACTAATAGTAATAATGGCTTATGGAATGCATAGGTGCCCACTAACAGTAATAAAGGCTTACGCAATACACAGCTGCCCACTAATGATAATAACAGCTTATGCAATGCACAGCTGCCCACTAATGATAATGGCTTATGCAATGCACACCTGTCCACTAACTATAATAATGGCTTATGCAATGCACAGCTGCCCACTAATGATAACAATGGCTTATGCAATGCATAGCTACCCACCAGTAGTACTAAGGCTTATGCAATGCACAGCTGCCCACCAATGATAATAATATTTATGCAATGTACAGCTTCCCACTAATGATAAAAATGGATTATGCAATGTATAGCTGCTCACTAATTGTAATAATAGCTTATGGAATGCACAGGCGCCCACTAATAGTAATAAAAGCTTATGAAATGCCCAGCTGCCCACTACTGATAATAATGGCTTATGCAATGTACAGCTGTCCACCAATGATAACAATGGCTTATCCAATGCACAGCTATCCACAAATGATAATAATGGCTTATGCAATGCACAGTTGCCCACTAATACTAATAATGACTTCTGCAATGCACAGCCGTCCACTAATCATAATAATGGCTTATGCAATGCGCAGCTCTCCACTTATGATGATAATGGCTTATGTGATGCACAGCTATCCACCAATGATAATAATGGCTTGTAAAATTCACAGCTGCCCACTAATAGTAATAATGGCTTATGTAATGCACAGGTGCCCACTAATAATAATAATGGCATATGCAATGCACAGCTCCCTACTAATAATAATAATGGCATATGCAATGCACAGCTCCCCACTAATGATAATAAAAGCTTATGCAATAAACAGCGGCCACTAATGGTAATAATGCCTTATGCAATGCACAGCTGCCCACCAAGGATAATAATAGCTTATGTAATGCACAGCTGCCCACTAACGATAATAATGGCTTATGCAATGCACAGCTTCCCACTAATAGTAATAATGGCTTACGCAATGGATAGCTGACAATGATAATAGTTTATGGAATGCACAGCTGCCCACCAATGATAACAATGGATTATGCAATGCACAGCTGCCCAGCTATGATAATAATGGCTTATGCAATACATAGCTACCCACTAATAGTAATAATGGCATACACAATGCACAGCTACCCACTAATGATAATAATGGCTTATGCAATGCAGAGATGCCCACTAATAGCAATAATGGCTTATGCAATGCACAACTACCCAATAATGATAACAATGGCTTATGCAATGCATAACTACCCACTAATAGTAATAATGGCCTATGCAATGCACAGCTTCCCATTAATGATAATAATGATTCATGCAATGCACAGCTGCCCACTAATGATAAAAAGGGATTACGCAATGCACAGCTGCCCACGAATGGTAATAATAGCATGTGCACTGCATAGCTATCCACTAATAGTAATAATGGCTTATGCAATGCACAGCTGCTCACCAATGACAATAATGGCTTATGCAATGCACAACTGTCCACTAATGATAATAATGGCTTATGCAATGCACAGTTGCCCACTAATACTAATAATGACTTCTGCAATGCACAGCCGTCCACTAACCATAATAATGGCTTATGCAATGCGCAGCTCTCCACTTATGATAATAATGGCTTATGTGATGCACAGCTGTCCACCAATGATAATAATGGCTTGTAAAATTCACAGCTGCCCACTAATAATAATAATGGCATATGCAATGCACAGCTCCCTACTAATAATAATAATGGCATATGCAATGCACAGCTCCCCACTAATAATAATAAAAGCTTATGCAATAAACAGCGGCCACTAATGGTAATAATGGCTTATGCAATGCACAGCTGCCCACCAAGGATAATAATAGCTTATGTAATGCACAACTGCCCACTAACGATAATAATGGCTTATGCAATGCACAGCTTCCCACTAATAGTAATAATGGCTTACACAATGCATAGCTGACCACCAATGATAATAGTTTATGGAATGCACAGCTGCCCACCAATGATAACAATGGATTATGCAATGCACAGCTGCCCAGCTATGATAATAGTGGCTTATGCAATGCATAGCTACCCACTAATAGTAATAATGGCATACACAATGCACAGCTACCCACTAATGATAATAATGGCTTATGCAATGCAGAGATGCCCACTAATAGCAATAATGGCTTATGCAATGCACAACTACCCAATAATGATAACAATGGCTTATGCAATGCATAACTACCCACTAATAGTAATAATGGCCTATGCAATGCACAGCTTCCCATTGATGATAATAATGATCCATGCAATGCACAGCTGCCCACCAATGGTAATAATAGCATGTGCACTGCATAGCTACCCACTAATAGTAATAATGGCTTATGCAATGCACAGCTGCCCACCAATGACAATAATGGCTTATGCAATGCACAACTGTCCACTAATGATAATAATGGATTATGCAATGCACAGCTCTTAACTAATGATAATAATGGCTTATGCAAGACACAGCAGCCGACCAATGATAATACTGGCTTGTGTAATTCCAAGCTGCCCACTAATAGTAATAATGGCTTATGGAATGCACAGGTGCCCACTAATAGTAATAAAGGCTTACGCAATACACAGCTGCCCACTAATGATAATAACAGCTTATGCAATGCACAGCTTCCCACTAATGATAATGGCTTATGCAATGCACACCTGCCCACTAACTATAATAATGGCTTATGCAATGCACAGCTGCCCACTAATGATAATAATGGTTTATGCAATGCACAGATTCCCACTAATAGCAACAATGGCTTATGCAATGCACAGCTACCCATTAATGATAACAATGGCTTCTGCAATGCATAGCTACCCACCAGTAGTACTAAGACTTATGCAATGCACAGCTGCCCACCAATGATAATAATATTTATGCAATGTACAGCTGCCCACGAATGATAAAAATGGATTATGCAATGTACAGCTGCCCACTAATTGTAATAATAGCTTATGGAATGCACAGGTGCCCACTAATAGTAATAAAAGCTTATGAAATGCCCAGCTGCCCACTACTGATAATAATGGCTTATGCAATGCACAGCTGTCCACCAATGATAATAATGGCTTATGCAATGCACAGCTATCCACTAATGATAATAATGGCATATGCAATGCACAGTTGCCCACTAATACTAATAATGACTTCTGCAATGCACAGCTGTCCACTAATGATAATAATGGCTTATGCAATGCGCAGCTCTCCACTTATGATAATAATGGCTTATGTGATGCACAGCTGTCCACCAATGACAATAATGGCTTGTAAAATTCACAGCTGCCCACTAATAGTAATAATGGCTTATGTAATGCACAGGTGCCCACTAATAATAATAATGGCATATGCAATGCACAGCTCCCTACTAATAATAATAATGGCATATGCAATGCACAGCTCCCCACTAATGATAATAAAAGCTTATGCAATAAACAGCGGCCACTAATGGTAATAATGGCTTATGCAATGCACAGCTGCCCACCAAGGATAATAATAGCTTATATAATGCACAGCTGCCCACTAACGATAATAATGGCTTATGCAATGCACAGCTTCCCAATAATAGTAATAATGGCCTATGCAATGCATAGCTGACCACCATTGATAATAGTTTATGGAATGCACAGCTGCCCACCAATGATAATAATGGATTATGCAATGCACAGCTGCCCTGCTATGATAATAATGGCTTATGCAATGCATAGCTACCCACTAATAGTAATAATGGCATACACAATGCACAGCTACCCACTAATGATAATAATGGCTTATGCAATGCAGAGATGCCCACTAATAGCAATAATGGCTTATGCAATGCACAACTACCCAATAATGATAACAATGGCTTATGCAATGCATAACTACCCACTAATAGTAATAATGGCCTATGCAATGCACAGCTTCCCATTAATGATAATAACGATTCATGCAATGCACAGCTGCCCACTAATGATAAAAAGGGATTACGCAATGCACAGCTGCCCACCAATGGTAATAATGGCATTTGCACGGCATAGCTACCCACTAATATTAATAATGGCTTATGCAATGCACAGCTGCCCACCAATGACAATAATGGCTTATGCAATGCACAACTGTCCACTAATGATAATAATGGCTTATGCAATACATAGTTGCCCACTATTAGTAATAATGGCTTCTGCAATTCACAGCCACCCACTAATGATAATAATGGCTTATGCAATGCACAGCTCTTAACTAATGATAATAATGGCTTATACAAGACACAGCAACCGACCAATGATAATACTGGCTTGTGTAATTCCAAGCTGCCCACTAATAGTAATAATGGCTTATGGAATGCACAGGTGCCCACTAATCATAATAATGGATTATGCAATGCACAGGTAACACCAATGATAATAATGGCTTATGCAATGCACAGCTAACACCAATGATAATAATGGCTTATGCATTGCACAGCTGCCCACTAATGATAATATGACTTATGTAATGCACAGCTGCCCACCAATGATTGATAATGATGGCTTATGCAATGCAAAGGTGCCCACTAATACTAATAATGGCATATGCAATGCACAGCTCCCCACTAATGATAATACAAGTTTATGCAATGTACAGCTGCTCACCAATGATAATAATGGCTTATGCAATGCACAGCTGCCCACCAGTGATAATAATGGTTTATGCAATGCAGAGTTGCCCACTAAGAACAGTAATGGCTTATGCAATACACAGCTGCACACTAATGATAATAATGACTTATACAATGCACAGCTGCCCACTAATGATAATAATGGCTTATGCAATGCACAACTGACCACTAATAGTAATAATGGCTTATGCAATGCACAGCTGCCCACCAATGATCATAATTGCTTATGCAATGCACAGATGCCCACTAATAGCAATAATGATTTATGCAATGCACAGCTGCCCACTAACAGAAATAATGGCTAATGCAATGCACAGCTGCCCACTAATGATAATAATGGTTTAGCAATGCACAGCTGCCCACCAATGGTAATAATGGCTTATGGAATGCACAGGTGCCCACAAATAGTAATAAAGGCTTCTGAAATTCCCAGCTGCCCACTAATGATAATAATGGCTTATGCAATGCACAACTGCCCACCAATGATAATAATTGCTTATACAATGCATAGCTGTCCACTAATGATAATAATGGCTTATGCAATGCACAGATGCCCACTAATAGCAACAATGGCTTATGCAATGCACAGCTACCCACTAATGATAACAATGGATTATTCATTGCATAGCTACCCACCAGTAGTACTAAGGCTTATGCAATGCACAGCTGCCCACCAATAATAATAATGGTTTAGCAACGCACAGCTGCTCACTAATGGTAAAAATGGATTATGCAATGTACAGCTGCCCACCAATGGTATTAATGGCTTATGCAATGCACAGCTGTCCACCAATGATAATAATTGCTTATGCAATGCACAGCTGTCCACTAATGATAATAATGGCTTATGCAATACACGGTTGCCCACTAATAGTAATAATGACTTCTGCAACGCACAGCTCTCCACTAATGATAATAATGGCTTATGCAATGCACAGCTGTCCACCAATTATAATAATGGCTTGTATAATTCACAGCTGCCCACTAATAGTAATAATGACTTATGGAATGCACAGGTGCTCACTAATAATAATAATGGCATATACAATGCACAGCTGCCCACCAATGATAATAATGGCTTATGCAATGCACAGCTGCCCACCAATGATAATAATGGCTTTTGCAATGCAGAGCTGCCCACTAACAACAGTAATGGCTTATGCAATGCACAGCTGCACACTAATGATTATAATGGCTTATACAATGCACAGCTGCCCACTAATGATAATAATGGCTTATGGAATGCACAGCTGACCACTAATAGTAATAATGGCTTATGCAATGCACAGATGCCCACCAATGATAATAATGGCTTATGCAATGCACAGATGCCCAGTAATAGAAATAATGATTTATGCAATGCACAGCTGCCCACTAAATAGTAATATAGGCTTACGCAATGCACAGCTGCCCACTAATGATAATAACGGCTTATACAATACACAGATGCCAACTAATATCAATAATGGCTTACGCAATGCACACCTACCCACTAATGATAACAATTGCTTATGTAATGGATAGCAACCCACTAATAGCAATAATGGCTTATGCAATGCACAGCTGCCCACTAATGATAACAATGGTTTATGCAATGCACAGCTGCCCACTAATGATAAAAATGGATTATGCAAAGCACAACTACCCACTAATGATACCAATGGCTTATGCAATGTACAGCTGCCCACCAATGATAATAATGATGTATGCAATGCACAACTGCCAACTAATGATAACAATGGCTTATGCAATGCACAGCTGCCCACCAATGATAATAACGGCTTATGCAATGCACAGCTGCCCACTAATGATAATAATGGTTTATGCAATGCACAGCTGCCCACTAATAGTAATAATGGCTTATGCAATGCACAGCTGCCCAACAAAGGTAATAATGGCTTATGCAATGCACAGCTGCCCACTAATCATAATAATGGATTATGCAATGCACAGGTAACACCAATGATAATAATGGCTTATGCAATGCACAGCTAACACCAATGATAATAATGGCTTATGCATTGCACAGCTGCCCACTAATGATAATATGACTTATGTAATGCACAGCTGCCCACCAATGATTGATAATGATGGCTTATGCAATGCAAAGGTGCCCACTAATAATAATAATGGCATATGCAATGCACAGCTCCCCACTAATGATAATACAAGCTTATGCAATGTACAGCTGCTCACCAATGATAATAATGGCTTATGCAATGCACAGCTGCCCACCAGTGATAATAATGGTTTATGCAATGCAGAGTTGCCCACTAAGAACAGTAATGGCTTATGCAATACACAGCTGCACACTAATGATAATAATGACTTATACAATGCACAGCTGCCCACTAATGATAATAATGGCTTATGCAATGCACAACTGACCACTAATAGTAATAATGGTTTATGCAATGCACAGCTGCCCACCAATGATCATAATTGCTTATGCAATGCACAGATGCCCACTAATAGCAATAATGATTTATGCAATGCACAGCTGCCCACTAACAGAAATAATGGCTAATGCAATGCACAGCTGCCCACTAATGATAATAATGGTTTAGCAATGCACAGCTGCCCACCAATGGTAATAATGGCTTATGGAATGCACAGGTGCCCACAAATAGTAATAAAGGCTTCTGAAATTCCCAGCTGCCCACTAATGATAATAATGGCTTATGCAATGCACAACTGTCCACCAATGATAATAATTGCTTATGCAATGCATAGCTGTCCACTAATGATAATAATGGCTTATGCAATGGACAGATGCCCACTAATAGCAACAATGGCTTATGCAATGCACAGCTACCCACTAATGATAACAATGGATTATTCATTGCATAGCTACCCACCAGTAGTACTAAGGCTTATGCAATGCACAGCTGCCCACCAATAATAATAATGGTTTAGCAACGCACAGCTGCTCACTAATGGTAAAAATGGATTATGCAATGTACAGCTGCCCACCAATGGTATTAATGGCTTATGCAATGCACAGCTGTCCACCAATGATAATAATTGCTTATGCAATGCACAGCTGTCCACTAATGATAATAATGGCTTATGCAATACATGGTTGCCCACTAATAGTAATAATGACTTCTGCAACGCACAGCCACCCACTAATGATAATAATGGCATAGGAAATGCACAGCTCTCTACTAATGATAATAATGGCTTATGCAATGCACAGCTGTCCACCAATTATAATAATGGCTTATATAATTCACAGCTGCCCACTAATAGTAATAATGACTTATGGAATGCACAGGTGCTCACTAATAATAATAATGGCATATACAATGCACAGCTGCCCACCAATGATAATAATGGCTTATGCAATGCACAGCTGCCCACCAATGATAATAATGGCTTTTGCAATGCAGAGCTGCCCACTAACAACAGTAATGGCTTATGCAATGCACAGCTGCACACTAATGATTATAATGGCTTATACAATGCACAGCTGCCCACTAATGATAATAATGGCTTATGGAATGCACAGCTGACCACTAATAGTAATAATGGCTTATGCAATGCACAGATGCCCACCAATGATAATAATGGCTTATGCAATGCACAGATGCCCAGTAATAGCAATAATGATTTATGCAATGCAAAGCTGCCCACTAAATAGTAATATAGGCTTATGCAATGCACAGCTGCCCACTAATGATAATAACGGCTTATACAATACACAGATGCCCACTAATATCAATAATGGCTTATGCAATGCCCACCTACCCACTAATGATAACAATTGCTTATGTAATGGATAGCAACCCACTAATAGCAATAATGGCTTATGCAATGCACAGCTGCCCACTAATGATAACAATGGTTTATGCAATGCACAGCTGCCCACTAATGATAAAAATGGATTATGCAAAGCACAACTACCCAATAATGATACCAATGGCTTATGCAATGTACAGCTGCCCACCAATGATAATAATGATGTATGCAATGCACAACTGCCAACTAATGATAACAATGGCTTATGCAATGCACAGCTGCCCACCAATGATAATAACGGCTTATGCAATGCACAGCTGCCCACTAATGATAATAATGGTTTATGCAATGCACAGCTGCCCACTAATCATAATAATGGATTATGCAATGCACAGCTAACACCAATGATAATAATGGCTTATGCAATGCACAGCTAACACCAATGATAATAATGGCTTATGCATTGCACAGCTGCCCACTAATGATAATATGACTTATGTAATGCACAGCTGCCCACCAATGATTGATAATGATGGCTTATGCAATGCACAGCTGCCCCCAAATGATAATAATGGCTTATGTAATGTGCAGTTTCCCACCAATGCTAATAATGGCTTATGCAATGTGCAGCTGCCCACTAATAGTAATAATGGCTTATGCAATGCACAGATGCCCACTAATGATA
The DNA here is from genome assembly GCF_019279795.1 of Protopterus annectens. Taxonomy (NCBI): domain Eukaryota; kingdom Metazoa; phylum Chordata; order Ceratodontiformes; family Protopteridae; genus Protopterus; species Protopterus annectens. The sequence goes on from NC_056744.1 coordinate 303,847,016, forward strand.
ATTATGGATTGTACAATGCACAGCTGCCCACCAATGATGATATCAATGTTTTATGCAATGCACACCTGGCCACTAATAGTAATAATGGCTTATGCAATGTGCAGCTGCCCACCAATGGTAATAATGGCTTATGAAATGCACAGCTGCCCCCTAATGATAATAATGGATTATGCAATGCACAGCTGCCCACTAATACTAATAATGGGTTATGCAATGCACAGCTGCACACTAATGATCATAATGGCTTATGCAATGCACATCAGCCCACTAATGATAATAATGGCTTATGCAATGCACAACTGCTCACTAATAATGATGGCTTATGCAATGCATAGCAGCCCACCAGTGATATAATGGCTTATATAATACACAGCTGCCCATCAATGATAATTACGGTTTATGCAATGCACAGCTGCCCAGCAGTGGTAATAATGGCTTATGCAATGCACAGCTTCCCACTAATTATAATAATGGCTTATGCAATGCACAGCTGCCCACTTGTAGTAATAATGGCTTATGCAATGCATAGCTCCCACCAAATATAATAATGGCTTATGCAATGCACAGTTGCCCACCAATGATAATAATGGCTTATGAAATGCAGAGCTGCCCACAAATGATAACAATGGCTTATGCAATGCACAGCTGCTCACTAATGATAATGGCTTATGCAATGCACAGCTGCACACTAATAGCAATAACATCTTATGCAATGCACAGCTACCCACTAATAATAACAATGGCTTATTCGATGCATAGCTTCCCACTAATAGTAATACTGGCTTATGCAATACACAGCTGCCCACCAATAATAATAATGGTTTATGCAATGCACAGCTGCTCACTAAGGTAATTATGGCTTATGCAATGCACAGCTGCCCATCAATGATAACAATGGCTTATGCAATGCATAGATGCAAACGATAATAATGGCTTATGCTATGCACAGCTGCTCACTTATGATAATAATGGCTTATACAATTCACAGCTGCTTACTAATGATAATAATGGCTTATGCAATGCACAGCTATCCATCAATGATAATGGCTTACACAATGTATAGCTGCCCACTAATACGAATAATGGCCTATGCAATGCAGAGCTGCCCACCAATGATAATGGCTTATGCAATGGACAGCTGCCCATTGATAGTAATAATGGCTTATGCAATGCACAGTGTCCAGTAATGATAATTATGTCTTATGCAATGGACAGCTGCCCCTGATAGTAATAATGGCATATGCAATGCACAGCTGCTCACTAATGATAATAATGGCTTATGCAATGCAAAGCTGCCCACTAGTAGTAATATTGGATTATGCAATGCACAGCTGTCCACTAATGATAATAATGGCTTATGCAAAGCATAGCTGTACACTAATGATAATAATGGCTTCTGCAATGCACAGTTGCTCACTAAGGATAATAATGGCTTATGGAATGCACAGCTGCTCACTAATAGTAATAATGGCTTATGCAATACACAGCTGCCCACTAATAGCAATAATGGCTTATGCAATGCACAGCTGTCCACAAATGATAATAATGGCTTGTGTAATTCACAGCTGCCCACTAATAGTAATAATGGCTTATGCAATGTACAGCTGCCCACAAATAATAATAATAACGGATTTTTCAATGCACAGCTACCCACTAAAATGAATAATGGCTTATGCAATGCAGAGCTGCCCACTAATATGAATAATGGCTTATGCAATGCAGAGCTGCCCAAAAATGCTAATAATGGCTTATGCAATGGAGAGCTGCCCACCAATGATAATAATGGCTTATGCAATAAACAGCTGCCACTAATGGTAAACCTCAGCTTTGGCCGGCTAAGAACTTGCTGTATTCAACTGGACGTATAAGAGAATTTAAGTACCTTTATCTGCACTTTTTTTTAAAAAAATAAAGTATTTAAATTGATTTTAACTGTTTGTGGCAGGAATACTAAGTGAACTGGAAGTTAGTCAGTGTTTGCTGAATTTTGTTATTTGCTAGTAATTACAGGTGTGGGTGTAGACACATTCTTTGATTTCCTGTCCTTGCCTATTTAAGTGGTACAGTGTGAAATATTTTCTGCTTAAAAACCTCAGCTTTGGCCGGCTAAGAACTTGCTGTATTCAACTGGACGTATAAGAGAATTTAAGTACCTTTATCTGCACTTTTTTCAAAAAAATACAGTATTTGAATTGATTTTAACTGTGTGTTGCAGGAATATTAACTGAACTGGAAGTTAGTCAGTGTTTGCTGAATTTTGTTATTTGCTAGTAATTACAGGTGTGGGGGTAGCCACATTCTTTGATTTCCTGTCCTTGCCTATTTAAGTGGTACAGTGTGAAATATTTTCTGCTTAAAACCTCAGCTTTGGCCAGCTAAGAACTTGCTGTATTCAACTGGATGTATAAGAGAATTTAAGTACCTTTATCTGCACTTTTTTTTCAAAAATACAGTATTTAAATTGATTTTAACTGTGTGTTGCAGGAATATTAACTGAACTGGAAGTTAGTCAGTGTTTGCTGAATTTTGTTATTTGCTAGTAATTACAGATGTGGGGGTAGCCACATTCTTTGATTTCCTGTCCTTGCCTATTTAAGTGGTACAGTGTGAAATATTTTCTGCTTAAAAACCTCAGCTTTGGCGGGCTATGAACTTGCTGTATTCAACTGGACGTATAAGAGAATTTAAGTACCTTTATCTGCACTTTTTTTCAAAAAATACAGTATTTAAATTGATTTTAACTGTGTGTTGCAGGAATATTAACTGAACTGGAAGTTAGTCAGTGTTTGCTGAATTTTGTTATTTGCTAGTAATTACAGGTGTGGGGGTAGCCACATTCTTTGATTTCCTGTCCTTGCCTATTTAAGTGGTACAGTGTGAAATATTTTCTGCTTAAAACCTCATCTTTGGCGGCTAAGAACTTGTTGTATTCAACTGGATATGTAAGAGAATTTAAGTACCTTTATCTGCACTTTTTTTTTCAAAAAATACAGTATTTAAATTGATTTTAACTGTGTGTTCCAGGAATATTAACTGAACTGGAAGTTAGTCAGTGTTTGCTGAATTTTGTTATTTGCTAGTAATTACAGGTGTGGGGGTAGCCACATTCTTTGATTTCCTGTCCTTGCCTATTTAAGTGGTACAGTGTGAAATATTTTCTGCTTAAAAACCTCAGCTTTGGCCAGCTAAGAACTTGCTGTATTCAACTGGACATATAAGAGAATTTAAGTACCTTTATCTGCACTTTTTTCCGAAAAAATACAGTATTTAAATTGATTTTAACTGTGTGTTGCAGGAATATTAACTGAACTGGAAGTTAGTGTTTGCTGAATTTTGTTATTTGCTAGTAAGTACAGGTGTGGGGGTAGCCACATTCTTTGATTTCCTGTCCTTGCCTATTTAAGTGGTACAGTGTGAAATATTTTCTGCTTAAAAACCTCAGCTTTGGCCGGCTAAGAACTTGCTGTATTCAAAACTGGACGTATAAGAGAATTTAAGTACCTTTATCTGCACTTTTTTTTCAAAAAAATACAGTATTTTTATTGATTTTAACTGTGTGTTGCAGGAATATTAACTGAACTGGAAGTTAGTCAGTGTTTGCTGAATTTTGTTATTTGCTAGTAATTACAGGTGTGGGGGTAGCCACATTCTTTGATTTCCTGTCCTTGCCTATTTAAGTGGTACAGTGTGAAATATTTTCTGCTTAAAAACCTCAGCTTTGGCCGGCTAAGAACTTGCTGTATTCTACTGGACGTATAAGAGAATTTAAGTACCTTTATCTGCACTTTTTTTCAAAAAATACAGTATTTTAATTGATTTTAACTGTGTGTTGCAGGAATATTAACTGAACTGGAAGTTAGTCAGTGTTTGCTGAATTTTGTTATTTGCTAGTAATTACAGGTGTGGGGGTAGCCATGTTCTTTGATTTCCTGTCCTTGCCTATTTAAGTGGTACAGTGTAAAATATTTTCTGCTTAAAAACCTCAGCTTTGGCCAGCTAAGAACTTGCTGTATTCAACTGGATGTATAAGAGAATTTAAGTACCTTTATCTGCACTTTTTTTTTCAAAAAAATACAGTATTTAAATTGATTTTAACTGTGTGTTGCAGGAATATTAACTGAACTGGAAGTTTTGACTCTGCTCTTCAGTTAATCCCACCCACCCTCCCTGTTTTTGTTTTGGTATTAATCTTAGTGGCCTTGAAACTGCCCGCACCTCTTGTAAATTTGTGTTTGGATACTCCTTCTGGGCCCATCTCATTTGCTCACTTAACTGAGTGCAGTGAGATCATATTCTGATTTCAGGCACTCCTACTGTGTACAAAGAGAGCATCTGGGAAACAGAAAAAAAAATTTAAGCTTGTTTCCTGCCTTTCCTGTTAAGTGGTATAGACTATCTGTAGGCTTCTGAGCCCCCAAGCCCTTCTGTGTTGGAGGGAAGCCTTCTAGCTTAGTTTTTTTTTTTTTTTATAACTAGCCAGTTTTCTAGTTTCAGCACTCAAATCTGTTTCTTTGATCTCAGGACTTGTTCAGAAAAAAAAATGCATCTGCTTTTACTGTACTTGTGTTTCTACCTACTTTATTTTACTTTTGCATCATCTTAAAAGTACTCAATTGTATTTATTACTGCTTGGTGTAACTTATTCTAAGCCTTTTGGTTTAAACACTTGGGCTTCGGACCAGTTGTTTTGCACTGAGAGGATTTGTGGTCTGCACTGTAGTGGCAGAACAGGTAGCTTACATCCTTCTAGGTTGGGAACTGTTGATTGAGGGCTCAGTGTCTGTTATTCTAAAAGTGTATTAATTCTGGTTTAAGCACTTGGGATTTCAGGCCAGTTATTTTACATTAAGAGGGTTCGTGGTCTGCACTCTTGTGGGAGGAGAGACTGGACTCTGCCCTTCTGAGCTGAGAATTTCTGGTTAAAGGCTTATAGTGCATGCATATCTGAACTGCTTCTTACTGAAGTTGGTGTGCCTTGTTTGCTGTGGCATAGACTGGATTCGGGCCTGCTGGATCTAGCTTTGTTTGTGTAACTTGAGCACTAATCCAGGCATTCTCTAAAGTATTCAATTGTATTTATTACTGCTTGGTAGTAACTTGATTAAAGTGTAGCTATCATTCTAAGTCTTTTGGATTAAGCACTTGGGCTTCAGACCAGTTGTTTTAAATTAGGAAGGTTTGTGGCATGCACTGTGGTGGCAGGACAGGTAGCTTTCATCCTTCTAAGTTGGGAACTGCTGATTGAGAGCCCAGTGTCTGTTATTCTTAAAGTGTATTAGTTCTGGTTTAAGCACTTGGGCTTCAGGCCAGTTATTTTACATTAAGAAGGTTCGTGGTCTGCACTCTTGTGGGAGAAGAGGCTGGACTCTGCCCTTCTGAACTGGGAATTTCTGGTTAAAGGTTTATAGTGCCTGAATATTTGAACTGCATCTTATTGAAATTGGTACACCTTGTTTCCTGTAGCATAGACTAGATCCAGGCCTGCTGAATCTAGCTTTGTTTATATGCTTGTTGTTTGTTTGCTTGTTATTTCCCTGAAACGCTAATTCCACCTAATACGCGGCTTCTCAGCGCTTCTGTGGATCACTAGTGATATCTGCATTGCTTACTGTACTTATTTCCTTGTTTCACTTGAAAGAAAGTTACTGTTTGTCGTTTTTGCATTTAAGTTACCTGTAACCCATTGCACTTAAGTTACCTGGAACTTGCTCGCTAAAGCAATTATATAAGTCAGCACTAAAAATTAAAAACACTACACCCTCACTCCCCACTGGCCCTTGTTTTCAATTATTAAGGAATTCCCAATATTATTCTAGCATGTCTAAAGGTCAGTTGTCAATCTCCTCTCCGGTCCAGCTGGTAAATCTGGGAATCTTGAGGCAATGTTACAACTGCCTCATGTACACAGACAACCCTCTCCTCCTCCCAACAAATTCCAACACATGTGAGAAATGTAACCATATAGCCAAACTGGAGGCTAAGCTCTCTCAACTCAGTACTGGCATAACCAGTCAGGAGGAGAAGGAAACCATACTCACTACAATTCCAGTCTCACATAGACCTACCATGACAGCAAACCAAACACATAATCACACAAAAACATACTCAGAGGCTCTAAATAAAGATCTGCCTAAGCAGCAGAGACCTCCAAAGCAGACACCCAAGCAACCGCTACCCCAAAACAAAACACGTGCAACACATATCGCACAAAGCCAGTGTGCCGAACAGTCACAGCCCTTAAGACTAAACAACACACCTGATACACTTGTAATAGGTGACTCTATCGTCAGGCACACTGACGTCCCGCTCACCAGGCTGAACAAGGAGAGGGTCATGGTGAGCAGCCTGTCGAGCGCTAGGATCCGCCACATAACACAAGCACTCAGGTCACTCCAAGGCAAGTACAAACATGACTCAGTCATTGTCCATGCTGGTGTGAATGACCTGAGATGTACCACCCTGGACTACATGAAAAGAGACATAAAGGGGCTCTCTGAGCATGTAGCCCAGGCCGGTATGACCCTGACATTGAGTAGCATCTTACCCTCACCAAGAATGATGCCACAATATGAAGACAAGATGATCAATTTCAACAATTGGCTTAAGTACTGGTGTCATTCAAAGGGGATCCAATGCCTGTCAGCTTGGGATGATATGCTCGACAAGCCACGATGCTTCGCTAGGGATGGCTTGCACCTGTCACCCTTGGGCTTTTGGATAATTGGCAAAGGCTCTTGCTACCCCCATAGTGCCTTTTTTAGGCAAGGCTCAAAAGACAAACCCACCTCCATAGGTATCACAAGGGATAAGAAACTAAGAGTAATGCTACTCAACGCCAGAAGTCTAAACCTCAAGATGCACTTTTCGAAACTCTCCTTAGCATGGAGAACATCAATATCTGTGCAGTAACAGAAACCTGGTTCAGGGCTCCCGAGAGCACCCCAGCACTACCAGGTTATACCTCATACAATGCTTTTCGGCCCCAAAACTTGGACCGAACCACAAAAGGAGGGGGAGTATCGATATTCATCAAAGATACCCACACCTCCAGGTTAGTGGCAAAGCACAAAGCATCAGAGACTATCCATGTGCAATTAACAGTGGGTAAAACTGCCTTCCAGTTTATAGCCTGCTACAGACCACCCTCCCAAATCCAGGAACCCCACTCGGCCTTTCTGAGAACACTGGAAAATATGAAGGTCTCTCCAAACACCATTATATTGGGTGAATTCAACTACCCAAACATAGACTGGGAGCATTACTCTAGCTCCAACACCCTAGCCCAAAGGTTCCTAGAATTTATAAACTCAAATGCTATGGAACAACTTGTTACCACTCTCACAAGAGGGGAAAACATACTGGACCTGATCATCACCAACATGGGGACTCTATGCTCCAGACCAGAAGTGTATCCCTCACTGGTAAGATCAGACCATAAACTAATCTCACTGGATATTCACATCCTGACCCCACCCCCTGCCCAGAAAACCACAGTGAAAAACTTCTCTAAAGCAAATTTCACACTCCTCAAAACCGAGGTGGAATCCTTCAAAGCCCCCGGGCCTGTGGAAAATATGGCCCAGACCACAGAATCCTTTATAAACACATTCTATGAACACCTTCAGGAATGCATGGATCATGCGATCCCAAATAAAACCAAGACCCAATCCTCCAAAGGCAGGCGTCCTGTCTGGTGGACCCCAGCCATAAACAAACTATACAATAGAAGGAGGAAGCTACTAAATGATAGAGAAAAATCCCAAAAAGGGAAGGCATTACTGATCAGTATTAGCAAAAAACTACGGGCACTCATAAAATTGTCTAAGGCCAGCTTCGAGAGAAAAATTGCACAGGACACTAAGGATAATCACAAGGCTTTCTTTAGTTATGTTAGGAACCTGGGTGGTAATTCCCAGATATGCCCAGAATTAGTCCAAAATGACAAAAAATACACTGACTCCACAGACATTGCCAACATCCTAGCTGACAGGTTCAGTGCAAACTTCTCCCCTTCCCCACCAAAGGGCAAATATCTATCCCAGCAGAGTGCTGCCCCTGACATCTCAGATGCTCAGGTAAGAGCCGCCCTCTCAAAGCAAAAACACAGCATCAATGGGACCAGGCGGTGTCCCGGGCTGGCCCTACATGAACTCCAAGAAGAGCTAAACCCGAACATAAAACTACTGTTCAATCTCAGCCTTACTACAGGATATGTGCCCAAAGAGTGGCATACAGCAACAGTGGTCCCTCTCCATAAAGGTGGTGCTTCAACGGATCCTGGAAACTATCGCCCCATAAGCCTGACTAGCTTGGTCTGCAAAGCTATGGAAAGGATCATCATGGACCTCATAAATAAAGATATTGGGGACCTACAGACACTGGATCCTACCCAGTTCAGCTTTGTTAAGGCAGATCCTGCCTCTTAAACCTGGTTGATTTCTTTGAAACAGTCACCAAGGCCATTGACGAGGGGAAGGTGGTCCACACAGCCTACCTGGACCTCACAAAAGCCTTCGGTACAATACCCCACTTGGGCATTATAGATAAGCTCACCAGCTTAAATATAAACCCCTATGTCACTAGATGAATTGCAAACTGGCTCAAGGACAGAACCCACATGGTTAGAATTGCTGCAGCCATGTCAGACTCCAAACCAGTTACAAGTGGTGTCCCACAAGGCTCAGTCCTGGGACCTCTCTTGTTCGGTATATATTTCTCGGAGGTACAGGCCAACACGGAAGGGCTGTGGCTGACCAAGTTCGCAGATGACTGCAAACTGGGCGCCATAATCGACTCTCCAGCCGACACAAGCATCCTCCAAAAGGGCCTCATAGAAACAGACAACTGGTGCCAGAGCCATGGCCTCAAGCTAAATGCCAAAAGTATATAGTCATCCCTTTGGCAAAAACAAAGTGCCCACAAATTACCACATAGGTGGTAATCCATTAAGTACAGAAGAAGTAATTAGGGACCTGGGGACCCAAGTTGATAGCAATCTCTCATTTGACAACCACGTGGCCAAAGTGGTTAGAAAAACATTTTATATAGCCCAACTAATCATGAAGGGATTCACATCTAGATTAGGGGAGGTCATCGTGCCTCTTTACTCATCCCTCATCAGGCCCATAATTGAGTACAATGCCCCTTTTGGGATATACCTTACCAGACACCTGCAGCAACTGGAAAGACCCCAAAAGTACCTCACCAAGAGGATCAAAGGGCTCAAACAGATGCCATATGCTGCCCGGTTAAAGAAACTCCAACTCTACTCAGTGGCATACCGCCTGTTCAGAGGTGATCTGTGCCTGATGTATAAAGCCATGTTCAACCCGGAATTAATGGACATGCTGCACCTCAGAAAATCCAAATCCCATTGAGCTATGCGCTCGAGAGACTTGAACCTCAGCACTGAAATAAATAGGACATGCTGGAGGGACAGATTCATAACCCAGAGGCTCCCTTCACTCTGGAATAAAATCCCAGTCCAGGTTAGGCAGAGTCCCTCATTGACTCTCTTCAAGAGGAATCTTGATGAGTGGATGGGAGATCGTAGGTTTACCCCGGGTATCACTTCTGTGTCACTGTTAGACAGAGGCACAGTATACTAACCTCAAAAAAGGGCATAGCAAAATAAATTTAAAATGGGTGGCGAAAGCCAAACACATTCTGGCTAGGCTTATAAATGCCCTAGGGCAGATAGCCTAGTATGAACCTATGAACCTATGAACCTATAATAATGGCTTATGCAATGCACAGCTGCCCACCAAGGATAATAATAGCTTATGCAATGCACAGCTGCCCACTAACGATAATAATGGCTTATGCAATGCATAGCTTCCCACTAATAGTAATAATGGCTTATGCAATGCATAGCTGACCACCAATGATAATAGTTTATGGAATGCACAGCTGCCCACCAATGATAACAATGGATTATGCAATGCACAGCTGCCCAGCTATGATAATAATGCCTTATGCAATGCATAGCTACCCACTAATAGTAATAATGGCATACACAATGCACAGCTACCCACTAATGATAATAATGGCTTATGCAATGCAGAGATGCCCACTAATAGCAATAATGGCTTATGCAATGCACAACTACCCAATAATGATAACAATGGCTTATGCAATGCATAACTACCCACTAATAGTAATAATGGCCTATGCAACGCACAGCTTCCCATTAATGATAATAATGATTCATGCAATGCACAGCTGCCCACTAATGATAAAAAGGGATTATGCAATGCACAGCTGCCCATCAATGGTAATGGCATTTGCACTGCATAGCTACCCACTAATAGTAATAATGGCTTATGCAATGCACAGCTGCCCACCAATGACAATAATGGCTTATGCAATGCACAGCTGTCCACTAATGATAATAATTGCTTATGCAATGCACAGTTGCCCACTATTAGTAATAATGGCTTCTGCAATGCACAGCCACCCACTAATGATAATAATGGCTTATGCAATGCACAGCTCTTAACTAACGATAATAATGGCTTATGCAAGACACAGCAGCTGACCAATGATAATACTGGCTTGTGTAATTCCAAGCTGCCCACTAATAGTAATAATGGCTTATGGAATGCCCAGGTGCCCACTAATACTAATAATGACTTCTGCAATGCACAGCCGTCCACTAATGACAATAATGGCTTATGATATGCGCAGCTCTCCACTTATGATAATAATGGCTTATGTGATGCACAGCTGTCCACCAATGATAATAATGGCTTGTAAAATTCACAGTTGCCCACTAATAGTAATAATGGCTTATGTAATGCACAGGTGCCCACTAATAATAATAATGGCATATGCAATGCACAGCTCCCCACTAATGATAATAAAAGCTTATGCAATGTACATCTGCTCACCAATGATAATAACGGCTTATGCAATGCACAGCTGCCCACCAGTGATAATAACAGTTTATGCAATGCAGAGTTGCTCACTAAGAACAGTAATGGCTTATGCAATAGACAGCTGCACACTAATGATAATAATGACTTATACAATGCACAGCTGCCCACTAATGATAATAATGGCTTATGCAATGCACAGCTGACCACTAATAGTAATAATGGCTTATGCAATGCACAACTTCCCACCAATGATCATAATTGCTTATGCAATGCACAGATGCCCACTAACAGCAATAATGATTTATGCAATGCACAGTACCCACTAATAGAAATAATGGCTAATGCAATGCATAGCTGCCAACTAATGATAATAATGGTTTAGCAACGCACAGCTGCCCACTAATGGTAAAAATGGATTATGCAATGTGCAGCTGCCCACCAATGGTAATAATGGCTTGTTTAAATCAAAGCTGCCCACTAATAGTCATAATGGTTTATGGAATGCACAGGTGCCCACAAATAGTAATAAAGGCTTCTGAAATGCCCAGCTGTGCACTAATGATAATAATGGCTTATGCAATGCACAGCTGCCCACCAATGATAATAATTGCTTATGCAATGCATAGCTGTCCACTAATGATAATAATGGCTTATGCAATATACGGATGCCCACTAATAGCAACAATGGCTTATGCAATGCACAGCTACCCACTAATGATAACAATGGATTATTCATTGCATAGATACCCATCAGTAGTACTAAGGCTTATGCAATGCACAGCTGCCCACCAATAATAATAATGGTTTAGCAACGCACAGCTGCTCACTAATGGTAAAAATGGATTATGCAATGTACAGCTGCCCACCAATGGTAATAGTGACTTATGCAATGCACAGCTGCCCACCAATGATAATAATGGCTTGTTTAAATCAAAGCTGCCCACTAATTATCATAATGGCTTATGGAATGCACAGGTGCCCACAAATAGTAATAAAAGCTTATGAAATGCCCAGCTGCCCACTAATGATAATAATGGCTTATGCAATGCACAGCTGTCCACCAATGATAATAATTGCTTATGCAATGCACAGCTCTCCACTAATGATAATAATGGCTTTTGCAATGCACAGCTGTCCACCAATGATAATAATGGCTTGTATAATTCACAGCTGCCCGCCAATGATAATAATGGCTTATGCAATGCACAGCTGCCCACCAATGATAATAATGGATTTTGCAATGCAGAGCTGCCCACTAACAACCGTAATGGCTTATGCAATGCACAGCTGCACACTAATGATTATAATGGCTTATACAAAGCACAGCTGCCCACTAATGATAATAATGGTTTATGCAAGGCACAGCTGACCACTAATAGTAATAATGGCTTATGCAATGCACAGCTGCCCACCAATGATAATAATGGCTTATGCAATGCACAGATGCCCAATAATAGCAATAATGATTTATGCAATGCACAGCTGCCCACTAATAGTAATATAGGCTTATGCAATGCACAGCTGCCCACTAATGATAACAATGGTTTATGCAATGCACCGCTTCCCACTAATGATAAAAATGGATTATGCAAAGCACAACTACCCACTAATGATAACAATGGCTTATGCAATGTACAGCTGCCCACCAATGATAATAATGATGTATGCAATGCACAGCTGCTAACTAATAGTAATAATGGCGTATGCAATACACAGACGCCCACTAATAGCAATAATGGCTGATGCAATGCACAGCTGTCCACAAATGATAATAATGGCTTGTGTAATTCACAGCTGCCCACTAATAGTAATAATGGCTTATGCAATGTACAGCTGCCTACAAATAATAATAATCGCTTTTGCAATGCACAGCTACCCACTAATACGAATAATGGCTTATGCAATGCAGAGCTGCCCACTAATATAATGCATGGCGCAATGCAGAGCTGCCCAAAAATACTAATAATGGCTTATGCAATGGAGAGCTGTCCAACAATGATAATAATGGCTTATGCAATAAACAGCTGCCACTAATGGTAATAATGGCTTATGCAATGCACAGCTGTCCACCAAGGATAATAATAACTTATGCAATGCACAGCTGCCCTCTAACGATAATAATGGCTTATGCAATGCACAACTTCCCACTAATAGTAATAATGGCTTATGCAATGCACAGCTGACCACCAATGATAATAATAGTTTATGGAATGCACAGCTGCCCACCAATGATAACACTGGATTATGCAATGCACAGCTGCCCAGCAATGATAACAATGGCTTATGCAATGCATAGCTACCCACTAATAGTAATAATGGCATACGCAATGCACAGCTACCCAGTAATGATAATAATGGCTTATGCAATGCACAGATGCCCACTAATAGCAATAATGGCTTATGCAATGCACAGCTACCCAATAATGATAACAATGGCTAATGCAATGTATAACTACCCACTAATAGTAATAATGGCCTATGCAATGCACAGCTTCCCATTAATGATAATAATGATTCATGCAATGCACAGCTGCCCACTAATGATAAAAAGGGATTATGCAATGCACAGCTGCCCACCAATGGTAATAATGGCTTATGCAATGCACAGCTGCCCACCAATAATAATAATGGTTTATGCAATGCACAGCTGCCCACTAATGATAAAAATGGATTATGCAATGTACAACTGCCCACTAATTGTAATAATAGCTTATGGAATGCACAGGTGCCCACTAATAGTAATAAAAACTTATGAAATGCCCAGCTGCCCACTACTGATAATAATGGCTTATGCAATGCACAGCTGCCCACTAATGATAATAATGGCTTATGCAATGCACAGCTAACCACTAATAGTAATAATGGCTTATGCAATGCACAGCTGCCCACCAATGATAATAATGGCTTATGCAATGCACATATGCCCACTAATAGCAATAATGATTTATGCAATGCACAGCTGCCCACTAATGGAAATAATGGCTTATGCAATGTACAGCTGCCCACTAATGATAATAATGGCTTATGCAATTCACAGCTGCCCACGAACGATAATAGTGGTTTGTGCAATGCACAGCTGCCCACTAATAATAATAATGGCTTACGCAATACACAGATGCCCACTAATAGCAATAATGGCTTACGCAATGCACAGCTACCCACTAATAATAACAATGGCTTATGCAATGCATAGCTACCCACTAATGGTAATAATGGCTTATGCCATGCACTGTTGCCCACCAATGATAATAATGGTTTATGCAATGCATAGCTGCCCAGTAATGCTAAAAATGGACTATGCAATGCACAGCTACCCACTAATGATAATAATGGCTTATGCAATGCACAGCTGCCCAGCAATGATAATAATGATGTATGCAATGCAAAACTGCCCACTAATGATAATAATTATTTATGCAATGCACATCTGCCCACTAATAGTTATAATGGCTTATGCAATGCACAGCTGCCCAGCAATGGAAATAATGGCTTATGCAATGCACAGCTGCCCACTAATCATAATAATGGATTATGCAATGCACAGCTAACACCAATGATAATAATGGCTTATGCAATGCACAGCTAACACCAATGATAATAATGGCGTATGCATTGCACAGCTGCCCACTAATGACAATATGACTTATGTAATGCACAGCTGCACACCAATGATTGATAATGATGGCTTATGCAATGTACAGCTGCCCACAAATGATAATAATGGCTTATGCAATGAGCAGTTGCCCACCAATGATAATAATGGCTTATGCAATGTGCAGCTGCCCACTAATAGTAATAATGGCTTATGCAATGCACAGATGCCAACTAATGTTAATAATGGCTTATACAATGCACAGCTGCCCACCAATGATGATAATAATGGTTTATGCAATGCACACCTGCCCACTAATAGTAATAATGGTGTATGCAATGACCAGCTGCTCACCAATGGTAATAATGGCTTATGCAATGACCAGCTGCCCCCTAATGATAACAATTGCTTATGTAATGCACAGCTGCCCACTAATACTAATAATGGGTTATGCAATGCACAGCTGCACACTAATGATAATAATGGCTTATGCAATGCACAGCTGCCCACTAATAGTAATAATGGCTTATGCAATGCACAGCTGCCCACCAATGATAGTAATGGTTTATGCAATGCACAGCAGCCCACTTATGATAATAATGGCTTATGCAATGCACAACTGCACAGTACTGATAATAATTGCTTACGCAATGCACAGCAGCCCACCAGTGATAATAATGGCTTATATAATACACAGCTGCCCACCAATGATAATAATGGTTTATGCAATGCACAGATACCCACTAATAGTTTTAATGGATTATGCAATGCACAGCTGCCCAGCAATGGTAATAATGGCTTATGCAATGCACAGCTTCCCACTAATTATAATAATGACTTATGCAATGCACAGCAACCCACTTATAGTAATAATGGCTTATGCAGTGCACAGCTCCCACCAATTATAATAATGGCTTATGCAATGCACAGCTCCCACCAATGACAATAATGGCTTATGCAATGAACAGCTTTCCACTAATGATAATATGACTTTTGTAATGCACAGCTGCCCACAAATAGTAATAATGGCTTATGCAATGCACAGCTGCCGATCAATGATAATAAAGGCTTATGCAATGCACAGCTGCCTTCTAATGATAATAATGGCTTATGCAATGCACAGCTACCCACTTATAGTAATAATGGCTTATGCAGTGCACAGCTGTCCACCAATATAATAATGGCGTATGCAATACACAGCTGTCCACAAATGATAATAATGGCTTGTGTAATTCATAGCTGCCCACTAATACTAATAATGGTTTATGCAATGCACAGCTGTCCACAAACAATAATAATGGCTTTTGCAATGCACAGCTGCACACTAGTTATAATAATGGCTTGTGCAATGCACAGCTGCCCACAAATGATAATAATGGCTTATGCAATGCACAGTTTCCCACCAGTGATAATAATGGCTTATGCAATGCACAGCTGCCCACAAATGATAATAATGGCTTATGCAATGCACAGCTCCCACCAATTATAATAATGGCTTATGCAATGCACAGCTCCCACCAATGACAATAATGGCTTATGCAATGAACAGCTGTCCACTAATGATAATATGACGTATGCAATGCACAGCTGCTCACCAATTACTGATAATAATTGCTTATGCAATGTGCAGCTGCCCACAAATGATAAAAATGGCTTATGCAATGCACAGCTGCCCACTAATGATAATGGCTTATGTAATGCACAGCTGCCCACTAATAGTAATAATGGCTTATGCAATGCACAGCTGTCCACTAATGATAATAACAGCTTATGCAATGCACAGCTGCCCAATAATAGTAATAATGGCTTCTGCAATGCACAGCCACTCACTAATGATAATAAAGGCTTATGCAATGCACAGCTGCCTTCTAATGATAATATGACATTTGTAATGCACAGCTGCCCACTAATAGCAATAATGGCTTATGCAATGCACAGCTGTCCAGCAATGATAATAATGGCTTATGCAATGTACAGCTGCCCACTAATAGTAATAATGGTGTATGCAATGACCAGCTGCCCACCAATGGTAATAATGGCTTATGCAATGACCAGCTGCCCCCTAATGATAACAATTGCTTATGTAATGCACAGCTGCCCACTAATACTAATAATGGGTTATGCAATGCACAGCTACACACTAATGATAATAATGGCTTATGCAATGCACAGCTGCCCACTAATAGTAATAACGGCTTATGCAATGCACAGCTGCCCACCAATGATAGTAATGGTTTATGCAATGCACAGCAGCACACTTTTGATAATAATGGCTTATGCAATGCACAACTGCACACTAATGATAATAATTGCTTACGCAATGAACAGCAGCCCACCAGTGGTAGTAATGGCTTATATAATACACAGCTGCCCGCCAATGATAATAATGATTTATGCAATGCACAGATAACCACTAATAGTTTTATTGGATTATGCAATGCACAGCTGCCCAGCAATGGTAATAATGGCTTATGCAATGCACAGCTTCCCACTAATTATAATAATGGCTTATGCAATGCACAGCTACCCACTTATAGTAGTAATGGCATATGCAGTGCACAGCTCCCACCAATTATAATAATGGCTTATGCAATGCACAGCTCCCACCAATGACAATAATGGCTTATGCAATGAACAGCTGTCCACTAATGATAATATAACTTATGTAATGCACAGCTGCTCACCAATTATTGATAATAATTGCTTATGCAATGCGCAGCTGCCCACAAATGATAATAATGGCTTATGCAATGCACAGCTGCCAACTAATGATAATAGCTTATGTAATGCACAGCTGCCCACTAATAGTAATAATGGCTTATGCAATGCACAGCTGTCCACTAATGATAATAACGGCTTATGCAATGCACAGCTGCCCAATAATAGTAATAATGGCTTCTGCAATGCACAGCCACTCACTAATGATAATAATGGCTTATGCAATGCACAACTGCCCACTAATAGTAATAATGGCTTATGCAATGCACAGCTGCCGATCAATGATAATAAAGGCTTATGCAATGCACAGCTGCCTTCTAATGATAATATGATGTTTGTAATGCACAGCTGCCCACTAATAGCAATAATGGCTTATGCAATGCACAGCTGTCCACCAGTGATAATAATGGCTTATGCAATACACAGCTGTCCACAAATGATAATAATGGCTTGTGTAATTCACAGCTGCCCACTAATACTAATAATGGCTTATGCAATGCACAGCTGTCCACAAACAATAATAATGGCTTTTGCAATGCACAGCTGCACACTAGTAATAATAATGGCTTGTGCAATGCACAGCTGCCCACAAATGATAATAATGGCTTATGCAATGCACAGTTTCCCACCAATGATAATAATGGTTTATGCAATGCACAGCTGCCCACAAATGATAATAATGGCTTATGCAATGCACAGCTACCCACTTATAGTAATAATGGCTTATGCAGTGCACAGCTCCCACCAATTATAATAATGGCTTATGCAATGCACAGCTCCCACCAATGACAATGATGGCTTATGCAATGAACAGCTGTCCACTAATGATAATATGACTTATGTAATGCACAGCTGCTTACCAATTATTGATAATAATTGCTTATAAAATGCGCAGCTGCCCACAAATGATAATAATGGCTTATGCAATGCACAGCTGCCCACTAATGATAATGGCTTATGTAATGCACAGCTGCCCACTATTAGTAATAATGGCTTATGCAATGCATAGCTGTCCACTAATGATAATAATGGCTTATGCAATGCACAGCTGCCCAATAATAGTAATAATGGCTTCTGCAATGCACAGCCACTCACTAATGATAATAATGGCTTATGCAATGCACAACTGGCCACTAATAGTAATAATGGCTTATGCAATGCACAGCTGCCGATCAATGATAATAAAGGCTTATGCAATGCACAGCTGCCTTCTAATGATAATATGACGTTTGTAATGCACAGCTGCCCACTAATAGCAATAATGGCTTATGCAATGCACAGCTGTCCACCTATGATAATAATGGCTTATGCAATATACAGCTGTCCACAAAGGATAATAATGGCTTGTGTAATTCACAGCTGCCCACTAATAGTAATAATGGCTTATGCAATGCACAGCTGTCCACAAACAATAATAATGGCTTTTGCAATGCACAGCTGCACACTAGCTATAATAATGGCTTGTGCAATGCACAGCTGCCCACAAATGATAATAATGGCTTATGCAATGCACAGTTTCCCACCAATGATAATAATGGCTTATGCAATGCACAGCTGCCAACAAATGATAATAATGGCTTATGCAATGCACAGCTGCCCGCAAATGATAATAATTGCTTATGCAATGCACGACTACCCACTAATGATAATAATGGCTTATGCAATGCACAGCAGCCCACCAGTGATAATAATGGCTTATATAATACACAGCTGCCCACCAATGGTAATAATGGCTTATGCAATGCACATCTTCTATCTAATTATAATAGTGGCTTATGCAATGCACAGCTACCCACTTATAGTAATAATGGCATATGCAGTGCACAACTCCCACCAATTATAATAATGGCTTATGCAATGCACAGCTCCCACCAATGACAATAATGGCTTATGCAATGAATAGCTGTCCACTAATGATAATATGACTTATGTAATGCACAACTGCTCACCAATTATTGATAATAATTGCTTATGCAATGCGCAGCCCAAATGATAATAATGGCTTATGCAATGCACAGCTGCCCACTAATGATAATGGCTTGTAATGCACAGCTGCCCACTATTAGTAATAATGGCTTATGCAATGCACAGCTGTCCACTAATGATAATAACGGCTTATGCAATGCACAGCTGCCCAATAATAGTAATAATGGCTTCGGCAATGCACAGCCACTCACTAATGATAATAATGGCTTATGCAATGCACAACTGCCCACTAATAGTAATAATTGGCTTATGCAATGCACAGCTCCCACCAATGACAATAATGGCTTATGCAATGAATAGCTGTCCACTAATGATAATATGACTTATGTAATGCACAACTGCTCACCAATTATAATAATTGCTTATGCAAGCTGCCCACAAATGATAATAATGGCTTATGCAATGCACAGCTGCCCACTAATGATAATGGCTTATGTAATGCACAGCTGCCCACTATTAGTAATAATGGCTTATGCAATGCACAGCTGTCCACTAATGATAATAACGGCTTATGCAATGCACAGCTGCCCAATAATAGTAATAATGGCTTCGGCAATGCACAGCCACTCACTAATGATAATAATGGCTTATGCAATGCACAACTGCCCACTAATAGCAATAATGGCTTATGCAATGCACAGCTGTCCACCAATGATAATAATGGCTTATGCAATACACAGCTGTCCACAAATGATAATAATGGCTTGTGTAATTCACAGCTGCCCACTAATAGTAATAATGGCTTATGCAATGCACAGCTGTCCACAAACAATAATAATGGCTTTTCCAATGCACAGCTGCACACTAGTTATAATAATGGCTTGTGCAATGCACAGCTGCCCACAAATGATAATAATGGCTTATGCAATGTACAGTTTCACACCAATGATAATAATGGCTTATGCAATGCACAGCAGGCCACCAGTGATAATAATGGCTTATATAATACACAGCTGCCCAGCAATGGTAATAATGGCTTATGCAATGCACAGCTTCCCACTAATTATAATAATGGCTTATGCAAT
This sequence comes from Protopterus annectens, assembly GCF_019279795.1. Taxonomy (NCBI): domain Eukaryota; kingdom Metazoa; phylum Chordata; order Ceratodontiformes; family Protopteridae; genus Protopterus; species Protopterus annectens. The sequence continues at coordinate 303,867,214 of NC_056744.1, forward strand.
GCACAGCTACCCACTTATAGTAGTAATGGCATATGCAGTGCACAGCTCCCACCAATTATAATAATGGCTTATGCAATGCACAGCTCCCACCAATGACAATAATGGCTTATGCAATGAACAGCTGTCCACTAATGATAATATAACTTATGTAATGCACAGCTGCTCACCAATTATTGATAATAATTGCTTATGCAATGTGCAGCTGCCCACAAATGATAATAATGGCTTATGCAATGCACAGCTGCCCACTAATGATAATAGCTTATGTAATGCACAGCTGCCCACTAATACTAATAATGGCTTATGCAATGCACAGCTGTCCACTAATGATAATAACGGCTTATGCAATGCACAGCTGCCCAATAATAGTAATAATGGCTTCTGCAATGCACAGCCACTCACTAATGATAATAATGGCTTATGCAATGCACAACTGCCCACTAATAGTAATAATGACTTATGCAATGCACAGCTGCCGATCAATGATAATAAAGGCTTATGCAATGCACAGCTGCCTTCTAATGATAATATGATGTTTGTAATGCACAGCTGCCCACTAATAGCAATAATGGCTTATGCAATGCACAGCTGTCCACCAGTGATAATAATGGCTTATGCAATACACAGCTGTCCACAAATGATAATAATGGCTTGTGTAATTCACAGCTGCCCACTAATACTAATAATGGCTTATAAAATGCACAGCTGTCCACAAACAATAATAATGGCGTTTGCAATGCACAGCTGCACACTAGTAATAATAATGGCTTGTGCAATGCACAGCTGCCCACAAATGATAATAATGGCTTATGCAATGCACAGTTTCCCACCAATGATAATAATGGTTTATGCAATGCACAGCTGCCCACAAATGATAATAATGGCTTATGCAATGCACAGCTACCCACTTATAGTAATAATGGCTTATGCAGTGCACAGCTCCCACCAATTATAATAATGGCTTATGCAATGCACAGCTCCCACCAATGACAATGATGGCTTAGACAATGAACAGCTGTCCACTAATGATAATATGACTTATGTAATGCACAGCTGCTTACCAATTATTGATAATAATTGCTTATAAAATGCACAGCTGCCCACAAATGCTAATAATGGCTTATGCAATGCACAGCTGCCCACTAATGATAATGGCTTATGTAATGCACAGCTGCCCACTATTAGTAATAATGGCTTATGCAATGCATAGCTGTCCACTAATGATAATAATGGCTTATGCAATGCACAGCTGCCCAATAATAGTAATAATGGCTTATGCAATGCACAGCTGCCGATCAATGATAATAAAGGCTTATGCAATGCACAGCTGCCTTCTAATGATAATATGACGTTTGTAATGCACAGCTAACCACTAATAGCAATAATGGCTTATGCAATGCACAGCTGTCCACCTATGATAATAATGGCTTATGCAATATACAGCTGTCCACAAATGATAATAATGGCTTGTGTAATTCACAGCTGCCCACTAATAGTAATAATGGCTTATGCAATGCACAGCTGTCCACAAACAATAATAATGGCTTTTGCAATGCACAGCTGCACACTAGCTATAATAATGGCTTGTGCAATGCACAGCTGCCCACAAATGATAATAATGGCTTATGCAATGCACAGTTTCCCACCAATGATAATAATGGCTTATGCAATGCACAGCTGCCAACAAATGATAATAATGGCTTATGCAATGCACAGCTGCCCACCAATGATAATAATTGCTTATGCAATGCACGACTACCCACTAATGATAATAATGGCTTATGCAATGCACAGCAGCCCACCAGTGATAATAATGGCTTATATAATACACAGCTGCCCACCAATGGTAATAATGGCTTATGCAATGCACATCTTCTATCTAATTATAATAATGGCTTATGCAATGCACAGCTACCCACTTATAGTAATAATGGCGTATGCAGTGCACAACTCCCACCAATTATAATAATGGCTTATGCAATGCACAGCTCCCACCAATGACAATAATGGCTTATGCAATGAATAGCTGTCCACTAATGATAATATGACTTATGTAATGCACAACTGCTCACCAATTATTGATAATAATTGCTTATGCAATGCGCAGCTGCCCACAAATGATAATAATGGCTTATGCAATGCACAGCTGCCCACTAATGATAATGGCTTATGTAATGCACAGCTGCCCACTATTAGTAATAATGGCTTATGCAATGCACAGCTGTCCACTAATGATAATAACGGCTTATGCAATGCACAGCTGCCCAATAATAGTAATAATGGCTTCAGCAATGCACAGCCACTCACTAATGATAATAATGGCTTATGCAATGCACAACTGCCCACTAATAGTAATAATTGGCTTATGCAATGCACAGCTGCCGATCAATTATAATAAAGGCTTAGGCAATGCACATCTGCCTTCTAATGATAATATGACGTTTATAATGCACAGCTGCCCACTAATAGCAATAATGGCTTATGCAATGCACAGCTGTCCACCAATGATAATAATGGCTTATGCAATACACAGCTGTCCACAAATGATAATAATGGCTTGTGTAATTCACAGCTGCCCACTAATAGTAATAATGGCTTATGCAATGCACAGCTGTCCACAAACAATAATAATGGCTTTTCCAATGCACAGCTGCACACTAGTTATAATAATGGCTTGTGCAATGCACAGCTGCCCACAAATGATAATAATGGCTTATGCAATGTACAGTTTCACACCAATGATAATAATGGCTTATGCAATGCACAGCAGCCCACCAGTGATAATAATGGCTTATATAATACACAGCAGCCCACCAATGGTAATAATGGCTTATGCAATGCACATCTTCTATCTAATTATAATAATGGCTTATGCAATGCACAGCTACCCACTTATAGTAATAATGGCTTATGCAATGCACAAATCCCACCAATTATAGTAATGGCTTATGCAATGCACAGCTCCCATCAATGATTATAATGGCTTATGCAATGCACAGCTGCCCACTAATGATAATATAACTTATGTAATGCACAGCTGCCCACCAATTATTGATAATAATGCCTTATGCAATGCACAGCTGCCCACAAATTATAATAATGGCTTATGCAATGCACAGCTGCCCACTAATGATAATGGCTTATGTAATGCACAGCTGCCCACTAATGGTAATAATGGCTTAAGCAATGCACAGCTACCCAATAATAATAATGGCTTCTGCAATGCACAGCCACTCACTAATGATAATAATGGCTTATGTAATGCACAGCTGCCCAGTAATAGTAATAATGGTTTCTGCAATGCACAGCTGCCGACCAATGATAATAATAGCTTATGCAATGTGCAGCTGCCCACTAATAGTAATAATGGCTTATGCAATGCACAGCTGCCCATCAATGATAATAATGGCTTATGCAATGCACAGCTGCCTTCTAATGATAATATGACTTATGTACTGCACAGCTGCCCACTAATAGCAATAATGGCTTATGCAATCCACAGCTGTCCTCCAATGATAATAATTGCTTATGCAATACACAACTGTCCACAGATGATAATAATGCTTGTGTAATTCACAGCTGCCAACAAATAGTAATAATGGCTTATGCAATGCACAGCTGCCCACAAACAATAATAATGGCTTTTGCAATGCAGAGCTGCACACTAGTGATTATAAGGGCTTGTGCAATGCACAGTTGCCCACCAATGATAATAATGGCTTATGCAATGCACAGCTGCCCACAAATGATAATAATGGCTTATGCAATGCACAGCTGCCCACCAATGATAGTAATGGTTTATGCAATGCACAGCAGCCCACTTATGATAATAATGGCTTATGCAATGCGCAACTGCCCACTAATGATAATAATGGCTTAGGCAATGCACAGCAGCCCACCAGTGATAGTAATGGCTTATATAATACACAGCTGCCCACCAATGATAATAATAGTTTATGGAATGCACAGCTGCCCACTAATAGTAATATTGGATTATGCAATGCACAGCTGCCCAGCAAAGGTAATAATGGATTATGCAATGCACAGCTGCCCACTAATGATAATATGACTTGTGTAATACCCAGCTGCCCACCAATTATTGATAATAATGGCTTATGTAATGCACAGCTGCCTAAAAATGATAATAATTGCTTATGCAATGCACAGCTGCCCACTAATGATAATGGCTTATGTAATGCACAGCTGCCCACTAACAGTAATAATGGTTTATGCAATGCACAGCTGTCCACTAATGATAATAATGGGTTATGCAATGCACAGCTACCCAATAATAGTAATAATGCCTACTGCAATGCACAGCCACTCACTAATGATAATAATGGCTTATGCAATGCACAGCTGCCCACTAATAGTAATAATGGCTTATGCAATGCACAGCTGCCCACCAATGATAATAATGGCTTATGCAATGTGCAGCTGCCCACTAATAGTAATAATGGCTTATGCAATGCACAGCTGCCCATCAATGATAATAATGGCTTATGCAATGCACAGCTGCCGTCTAATGATAATATGAACTATGTAATGCACAGCGGCCCACTAATAGCAACAATAGCGTATGCAATGTACAGCTGTCCGCCAATGATAATAATGGCTTTTGCAATACACAGCTGTCCACAAATTATAGTAATGGCTTGTGTAATTCCCAGCTGCCCACAAATAATAATAATGGCTTTTGCAATGTACAGCTGCACACTAGTGATAATAATGGCTTGTGCAATGCACAGCTGCCTACAAATGACTTATGCAAATCACAGTTGCCCACCAATGATAATAATGGCTTATGCAATGCACAGCTGCCCACAAATTATAATAATGTCTTATGCAATGCACAGCTGCCCACTAATAATAACAATGGCTTATTCGATGCATAGCTTCCCACGAATAGTAATAATGGCTTATGCAATGCACAGCTGCCCAACTATGATAATAATGGTTTATGCAATGCACAGCTGCCCACTAATGGTTGTTATGGCTTATGCAATGCACAATTGCCCATTTAATGATAATAATGGCGTATGCAATGCATATCTGCACACTAATGATAATAATGGCTTATGCAATGCACAGCTACTCACTTATGATAATAATGGCGTATGCAATGCACAGCTGCTCACTAATGATAATAATGGCATATGCAATGCACATCTGCTCACTTATGATAATAATGGCGGATGCAATGCACAGCTGCTCACTAATGATAATAATGGCTTATGCAATGCACAGTTTCCCACCAATGATAATAATGGCTTATGCAATGCACAGCTGCCCACCAATGATAATAATGATTTATGCAATGCACAGCTGCCCACTAATGGTTGTTATGGCTTATGCAATGCACAACTGCCCATTTAATGATAATAATGGCTTATGCAGTGCATATCTGCACACTAATGATAATAATGGCTTATGCAATGCACAGCTGCTCACTTATGATAATAATGGTGTATGCAATACACAGCTGCTTACTAATGATAATAATGGCATATGCAATGCACATCTGCTCACTTATGATAATAATGGCATATGCAATGCACAGCTGCACACTAGTTATAATAATGGCTTGTGCAATGCACAGCTGCCCACAAAAGATAATAATGGCTTATGCAATACACAGTTTCCCACCAATGATAATAATGGCTTATGCAATGCACAACTGCCCACAAATGATAATAATGGCTTATGCAATGCACAGCTACCCACTTATAGTAATAATGGCTTATGCAGTGCACAGCTCCCACCAATTATAATAATGGCTTATGTAATGCACAGCTCCCACCAATGACAATAATGGCTTATGCAATGAACAGCTGTCTACTAATGATAATATGACTAATGTAATGCACAGCTGCTCACCAATTATTGATAATAATTACTTATGCAATGCGCAGCTGCCCACAAATGATAATAATGGCTTATGTAATGCAAAGCTGCCCACTATTAGTAATAATGGCTTATGCAATGCACAGCTGTTCACTAATGATAATAACGGCTTATGCAATGCACAGTTGCCCCAAAATAGCAATAATGGCTTCTGCAATGCACAGCCACTCACTAATGATAATAATGGCTTATGCAATGCACAACTGCCCACTAATAGTAATAATGGCTTATGCAATGCACAGCTGCCGATCAATGATAATAAAGGCTTATGCAATGCACAGCTTCCTTCTAATGATAATATGACGTTTGTAATGCACAGCTGCCCACAACTATCAATAATGGCTTATGCAATGCACAGCTGTCCATCAATGATAATAATGGCTTATGCAATACACAGCTGTCCGCAAATGATAATAATGGCTTGTGTAATTCACAGCTGCCCACTAATAGTAATAATGGCTTATGCAATGCACAGCTGTCCACAAACAATAATAATGGCTTTTGCAATGCACAGCTGGACACTAGTTATAATAATGGCTTGTGCAATGCACAGCTGCCCACAAATGATAATAATGGCTTATGCAATGCACAGTTTCCCACCAATGATAATAATGGCTTATGCAATGCACAGCTGCCCACAAATGATAATAATGGCTTATGCAATGCACAGCTGCCCACCAATGATAATAATTGCTTATGCAATGCACAACTACCCACTAATGATAATAATGGTTTATGCAATGCACAGCAGCCCACCAGTGATAATAATGGCTTATATAATACACAGCTGCCCACCAATGGTAATAATGGCTTATGCAATCACATCTTCTATCTAATTATAATAATGACTTATGCAATGCACAGCTACCCACTTATAGTAATAATGGCTTATGCAGTGCACAGCTCCCACCAATTATAATAATGGCTTATGCAATGCACAGCTCCGACCAATGACAATAATGGCTTATGCAATGAACAGCTGTCCACTAATGATAATATGACTAATGTAATGCACAGCTGCTTACCAATTATTGATAATAATTACTTATGCAATGCGCAGCTGCCCACAAATGATAATAATGGCTTATGCAATGCACAGCTGCCCACTAATGATAATGGCTTATGTAATGCAAAGCTGCCCACTGTTAGTAATAATGGCTTATGCAATGCACAGCTGTTCACTAATGATAATAATGGCTTATGCAATGCACAGCTGCCCCAAAATAGCAATAATGTCTTCTGCAATGCACAGCCACTCACTAATGATAATAATGGCTTATGCAATGCACAACTGCCCACTAATAGTAATAACGGCTTATGCAATGCACAGCTGCCGATCAATGATAATAAAGGCTTATGCAATGCACAGCTGCCTTCCAATGATAATATGACGTTTGTAATGCACAGCTGCCCACTAATAGCAATAATGGCTTATGCAATGCACAGCTGTCCATCAATGAAAATAATGGCTTATGCAATACACAGCTGTCCACAAATGATAATAATGGCTTGTGTAATTCACAGCTGCCCACTAATAGTAATAATGGCTTATGCAATGCACAGCTGTCCACAAACAATAATAATGGCTTTTGCAATGCACAGCTGGACACTAGTTATAATAATGGCTTGTGCAATGCACAGCTGCCCACAAATGATAATAATGGCTTATGCAATGCACAGTTTCCCACCAATGATAATAATGGCTTATGCAATGCACAGCTGCCCACCAATGATAATAATTGCTTATGCAATGCACAACTACCCACTAATGATAATAATGGCTTATGCAATGCACAGCAGCCCACCAGTGATAATAATGGCTTATATAATGCACAGCTGCCCACCAATGGTAATAATGGCTTATGCAATCACATCTTCTATCTAATTATAAAAATGGCTTATGCAATGCACAGCTACCCACTTATAGTAATAATGGCTTATGCAGTGCACAGCTCCCACCAATTATAATAATGGCTTATGCAATGCACAGCTCCGACCAATGACAATAATGGCTTATGCAATGAACAGCTGTCCACTAATGATAATATGACTTATGTAATGCACAGCTGCTCACCAATTATTGATAATAATTGCTTATGCAATGCGCAGCTGCTCACAAATTATAATAATGGCTTATGCAATGCACAGCTGCCCACTAATGATAATGGCTTATGTAATGCACAGCTGCCCACTATTAGTAATAATGGCTTATGCAATGCACAGCTGTCCACTAATGATAATAATGGCTTATGCAATGCACAGCTGCCCAGTAATAGTAATAATGGCTTCTGCAATGCACAGACACTCACTAATGATAATAATGGCTTATGCAATGCACAACTGCCCACTAACAGTAATAATGGCTTATGCAATGCACAACTGCCCACTAATAGTAATAATGGCTTATGCAATGCACAGCTGCCTTCTAATGATAATATGAACTATGTAATGCACAGCTGCCCACTAATAGCAACAATAGCGTATGCAATGTACAGCTGTCCACCAATGATAATAATGGCTTTTGCAATACACAGCCATCCACAAATTATAATAATGGCTTGTGTAATTCACAGCTGACCACTAATAGTAATAATGGCTTAGCAATGCACAGCTGCCCACAAATAATAATAATGGCTTTTGCAATGTACAGCTGCACACTTGTGATAATAATGGCTTGTGCAATGCATAGCTGCCTACAAATGATAAGAATTACTTATTCAAATCACAGTTGCCCACCAATGATAATAATGGCTTATGCAATGCACAGCTGCCCACAAATGATAATAACGTCTTATGCAATGCAGAGTTACCCACTAATAATAGCAATGGCTTATTCGATGCATAGCTTCCCAAGAATAGTAATAATGGCTTATACAATGCACAGCTGCCCACCAATGATAATAATGGTTTATGCAATGCACAGCTGCCCACTAATGGTTGTTATGGCTTATGCAATGCACAACTGCCCATTTAATGATAATAATGGCTTATGCAATGCATATCTGCACACTAATGATAATAATGGCTTATGCAATGCACAGCTGCTCACTTATGATAATAATGGTGTATGCAATGCACAGCTGCTCACTAATGATGATAATGGCATATGCAATGCACATCTGCTCACTTATGATAATAATGGCGTATGCAATGCACAGCTGCTCACTAATGATAATAATGGCTTATGCAATGCACAGCTGCCCACAAATGATAATAATGGCTTATGCAATGCACAGTTTCCCACCAATGATAATAATGGCTTATGCAATGCACAGCTGCCCACCAATGATAATAATGGTTTATGCAATGCACAGCTGCCCATTAATGGTTGTTATGGCTTATGCAATGCACAACTGCCCATTTAATGATAATAATGGCTTATGCAATGCATATCTGCACACTAATGATAATAATGGCTTATGCAATGCACAGCTGCTCACTTATGATAATAATGGCATATGCAATGCACAGCTGCTCACTAATGATAATAATGGCATATGCAATGCACATCTGCTCACTTATGATAATAATGGCGTATGCAATGCACAGCTGCACACTAGTTATAATAATGGCTTGTGCAATGCACAGCTGCCCACAAATGATAATAATGGCTAATGCAATGCACAGTTTCCCACCAATGATAATAATGGTTTATGCAATGCACAGCTGCCCACAAATGATAATAATGGCTTATGCAATGCACAGCTACCCTCTTATAGTAATAATGGCTTATGCAGTGCACAGCTCCCACCAATTATAATAATGGCTTATGCAATGAACAGCTCCCACCAATGACAATAATGGCTTATGCAATGAACAGCTGTCCACTAATGATAATATGACTTATGCAATGCACAGCTGCTCACTAATTATTGATAATAATTGCTTATGCAATGCGCAGCTGCCCACAAATGATAATAATGGCTTATGCAATGCACAGCTGCCCATTAATGATAATGGCTTATGTAATGCACACCTGCCCACTATTAGTAATAATGGCTTATGCAATGCACAGCTGTCCACTAATGATAATAACGGCTTATGCAATGCACAGCTGCCCAATAATAGTAATAATGGCTTCTGCAATGCACAGCCACTCACTAATGATAATGATAGCTTATGCAATGCACAACTGCCCACTAATAGTAATAATGGCTTATGCAATGCACAGCTGCCGATCAATGATAATAAAGGCTTATGCAATGCACAGCTGCCTTCTAATGACAATATGACATTTGTAATGCACAGCTGCCCACTAATAGCAATAATGGCTTAAGCAATGCACAGCTGTCCACCAATGATAATAATGGCTTATGCAATACACAGCTGTCCACAAATGATAATAATGGCTTGTGTAATTCACAGCTGCCCACTAATAGTAATAATGGCTTATGCAATGCACAGCTGTCCACAAACAATAATAATGGCTTTTGCAATGCACAGCTGCACACTAGTTATAATAATGGCTTGTGCAATGCACGGCTGCACACAAATGATAATAATGGCTTATGCAATGCACAGTTTCCCACCAATGATAATAATGGCTTATGCAATGCACAGCTGCCCACAAATTATAATAATGGCTTATGCAATGCACAGCTGCCCACCAATGATAATAATTCCTTATGCCATGCACAACTACCCACTAATGATAATAATGGCTTATGCAATGCACAGTAGCCCAGCAGTGATAATAATGGCTTATATAATACACAGCTGCCCACCAATGGTAATAATGGCTTATGCAATGCACATCTTCTATCTAATTATAATAATGGCTTATGCAATGCACAGCTACCCACTTATAGTAATAATGGCTTATGCAGTGCACAGCTCCCACCAATTATAATAATGGCTTATGCAATGCACAGCTCCCACCAATGACAATAATGGCTTATGCAATGAACAGCTGTCCACTAATGATAATATGACTTATGTAATGCACAGCTGCTCACCAATTATTGATAATAATTGCTTATGCAATATGCAGCTGCCCACAAATGATAATAATGGCTTATGCAATGCACAGCTGCCCACTAATGATAATGGCTTATGTAATGCACAGCTGCCCACTATTAGTAATAATGGCTTATGCAATGCACAGCTGTCCACTAATGATAATAACGGCTTAAGCAATGCACATCTGCCCAATAATAGTAATAATGGCTTCTGCAATGCACAGCCACTCACTAATGATAATGATAGCTTATGCAATGCACAACTGCCCACTAATAGTAATAATGGCTTATGCAATGCACAGCTGCCGATCAATGATAATAAAGGCTTATGCAATGCACAGCTGCCTTCTAATGATAATATGACGTCTGTAATGCACAGCTGCCCACTAATAGCAATAATGGCTTAAGCAATGCACAGCTGTCCACCAATGATAATAATGGCTTATGCAATAGACAGCTGTCCACAAATGATAATAATGGCTTGTGTAATTCACAGCTGCCCACTAATAGTAATAATGGATTATGCAATGCACAGCTGTCCACAAACAATAATAATGGCTTTTGCAATGCACAGCTTCACACTAGTTATAATAATGGCTTGTGCAATGCACGGCTGCACACAAATGATAATAATGGCTTATGCAATGCACGGCTGCCCACCAATGATAATAATTCCTTATTCCATGCACAACTACCCACTAATGATAATGATGGCTTATGCAATGCACAGTAGCCCAGCAGTGATAATAATGGCTTATATAATACACAGCTGCCCACCAATGGTAATAATGGCTTATGCAATGCACATCTTCTATCTAATTATAATAATGGCTTATGCAATGCACAGCTACCCACTTATAGTAATAATGGCTTATGCAGTGCACAGCTCACACCAGTTATAATAATGGCTTATGCAATGCACAGCTCCCACCAATGACAATAATGGCTTATGCAATGAACAGCTGTCCACTAATGATAATATGACTTATGTAATGCACAGCTGCTCACCAATTATTGATAATAATTGCTTATGCAATACGCAGCTGCACACAAATGATAATAATGGCTTATGCAATGCACAGCTGCCCACTAATGATAATGGCTTATGTAATGCACAGCTGCCCACTATTAGTAATAATGGCTTATGCAATGCACAGCTGTCCACTAATGATAATAATGGCTTATGCAATGCACAGCTGCCCAATAATAGTAATAATGGCTTCTGCAATGCACAGCCCCTCACTAATGATAATAATGGCTTATGCAATGCACAACTGCCCACTAATAGTAATAATGGCTTATGCAATGCACAGCTACCCACTTATAGTAATAATGGCTTATGCAATGCACAAATCCCACCAATTATAGTAATGGCTTATGCAATGCACAGCTCCCACCAATGATAATAATGGCTTATGCAATGCACAGCTGCCCACTAATGATAATATAACTTATGTAATGCACAGCTGCCCACCAATTATTGATAATAATGCCTTATGCAATGCACAGCTGCCCACAAATTATAATAATGGCTTATGCAATGCACAGCTGCCCACTAATGATAATGGCTTATGTAATGCACAGCTGCCCACTAATAGCAATAATGGCTTATGCAATGCACAGCTACCCAATAATAATAATGGCTTCGGCAATGCACAGCCACTGACTAATGGTAATAATGGCTTATGTAATGCACAGCTGCCCAGTAATAGTAATAATGGTTTCTGCAATGCCCAGCTGCTGACCAGTGATAATAATAGCTTATGCAATGTGCAGCTGCCAACTAATAGTAATAATGGCTTATGCAATGCACAGCTGCCCATCAATGATAATAATGGCTTATGCAATGCACAGCTGTACTCCAATGATAATAATTGCTTATGCAATACACAGCTGTCCACAGATGATAATAATGCTTGTGTAATTCACAGCTGCCCACTAATAGTAATAATGGCTTATGCAATGCACAGCTGCCCACAAACAATAATAATGGCTTTTGCAATGCACAGCTGCACACAAGTGATAATAATGGCTTGTGCAATGCACAGCTGCCCACAAGTGATAATAATGGAATATGCAATGCACAGTTGCCCACCAATGATAATAATGGCTTATGCAATGCACAGCTGCCCACAAATGATAATAATGGTTTATGCAATGCACAGCTGCCCACCAATGATAGTAATGGTTTATGCAATGCACAGCAGCCCACTTATGATAATAATGGCTTATGCAATGTGCAACTGCCCACTAATGATAACAATGGCTTATGCAATGCACAGCTGCCCACAAATTATAATAATGTCTTATGCAATGCACAGCTACCCACTAATAATAACAATGGCTTATTCGATGCATAGCTTCCCACAAATAGTAATAATGGCTTATGCAATGCACAGCTGCCCACCAATGATAATAATGGTTTATACAATGCACAGCTGCCCACTAATGGTTGTTATGGCTTATGCAATGCACAACTGCCCATTTAATGATAATAATGGCTTATGCAATGCATATCTGCACGCTAATGATAATAATGGCTTATGCAATGCACAGCTGCTCACTTATGATAATAATGGCGTATGCAATGCACAGCTGCTCACTAATGATAATAATGGCATATGCAATGCACATCTGCTCACTTATGATAATAATGGCGTATGCAATGCATATCTGCACACTAATGATAATAATGGCGTATGCAATGCACAGCTGCTCACTAATGATAATAATGGCTTATGCAATGCACAGCAGCCTACTAATATGAATAATGGCGTATGCAATGCAGAGCTGCCCACCAATGATAATGGCTTATGCAATGGACAGCTGCCCATTGATAGTAATAGCGGCTTATGCAATGCACAGCTGTCCACTAATGATAATTATGTCTTATGCAATGGACAGCTGCCCACTAATAGTAATATTGGATTATGCAATGCACAGCTGCCCACTGAGGAAAATAATGGCTTATGCACTGCATACCTGCACACTAATGATAATAATGGCTTATGCAATGCACAGTTGCTCGCTAATGATAATAATGGCTTATGCAATGCACAGCTGCTCACTAATGAGAATAATGGCTTATGCAATGCACAGCTGATCACTAATAGTAATAATAGCTTATGCAATACACAGCTGCCCACTAATAGCAATAATGGCTTATGCAATGCACAGCTCTCCACAAATGATAATAATGGCTTGTGTAATTCACAGCTGCCCACTAATAGTAATAATGGCTTTTGCAATGCACAGCTACCTACTAATATGAATAATGGCTTATGCAATGCAGAGCTGCCCCCTAATACAAATAATGGCTTATGCAATGCAGAGCTGCCCACTAATATGAATAATGGCTTATGCAACACAGAGCTGCCCACCAATGATAATAATAGCTTTTGCAGTGCACAGCTGCCTACTAATGATAATAATGGCTTATGCAATGCATAGCTGCCCACTGATAGTAATAATGGCTTATGCAATGCACAGCTGCCCACAAATGATAATAATGACTTAGGCATTGCACAGCTACCCACTAATGATAACAATGGCTTATGTAATACACAGCTGCCCATCTAATAGTAACATTGGCTTATGCAGTGCACAGCTGCCCACTAATGATAATAATGGCTTATGCAATGCACAACTTCCCACTAATAGTAACATTGGCTTATGAAGTGCACAGCTACCCAGCAATGGTAATAATGGCTTATGCAATGCACAGCTGCCCACTAATCATAATAATGGTTTATGTAATGCACAGCTGCTCACTAATGATAATAATGGGTTATGCAATGCACAGCTGCCCATTAATAATAATAATAATAAGCTGCTGAAGGACTGGAAGCTGCCAATGAAAAAGAAAGAACTAGATTTTACTTGGCAATTGATAAAGTACAATGAAGCCAAAGTCAAGCCTCTGTGTAGTGATAACATAAACTGTCAGTCTAAATTATCCCTTTCAAATTCACAATGCACTGCTACCATGATAGTATTGAAAAGAAAAGTTCCAGCTGCCGAAACTAATCTAAGGCAGGGAAACCAAAAACAAATGGACTGTGACTTGAAAGATTATGAGACTAATAACATGAAAGCTGCATCTGGAATCAGTCTAAATCCTGCTTATCCTGATTTTAGTTACACAACCAAAACAGAAGTCATCTGACATTTTACTAGAGCAACCAGTCAGACAGCAGCTACCACATAGGTCAGCCTGGCTTGCGTTAGCCCCTCCCCACCACGCCATGAATTAAAAGGACCATTCCAGCTAGTTGTCAATCATCATCAACAACAAGAAGCATTTCAGAGGAAAAAAGCATGGATACAGCTGTCCCACCTGGATTACAATAAGGTAAGAGCTCAGTTAAAAGTAGAGTTGCTGCTACTGAGATTTGTCTGCATACATCAACTGGACATAAGCTGATTTAAGTATATTTCCTTCATTTTATTGTGGTTGTTATAACGTGGGGACTGATTTCTCAGATCTAGCTCTGTTGAAACTGTCTTGTGTGTGTGTCTGAAGCTCTGCACTAGTTGTTAAACTGCTCTGAAATTCCTTTAAGTGTTAATTAGCTTGGGGGGTTTTCTGATAACTTTAAAACCTGTGTTGGTTACATCTCTGGTAATCATTTTAAGTAGAGTTGCTGCTACTGAGATTTGTCTGCATACATCAACTGGACATAAGCTGATTTAAGTATATTTCCTTCATTTTATTGTGGTTGTTATAACTTGGGGACTGATTTCTCAGATCTAGCTCTGTTGAAACTGTCTTGTGTGTGTGTCTGAAGCTCTGCACTAGTTGTTAAACTGCTCTGAAATTCCTTTAAGTGTTAATTAGCTTGGGGGTTTTCTGATAACTTTAAAACCTGTGTTGGTTACATCTCTGGTAATCATTTTAAGTAGAATTGCTGCTACTGAGATTTGTCTGCATACATCAACTGGACATAAGCTGATTTAAGTATATTTCCTTCATTTTATTGTGGTTGTTATAACTTGGGGACTGATTTCTCAGATCTAGCTCTGTTGAAACTGTCTTGTGTGTGTGTCTGAAGCTCTGCACTAGTTGTTAAACTGCTCTGAAATTCCTTTAAGTGTTAATTAGCTTGGGGGTTTTCTGATAACTTTAAAACCTGTGTTGGTTACATCTCTGGTAATCATTTTAAGTAGAGTTGCTGCTACTGAGATTTGTCTGCATACATCAACTGGACATAAGCTGATTTAAGTATATTTCCTTCATTTTATTGTGGTTGTTATAACTTGGGGACTGATTTCTCAGATCTAGCTCTGTTGAAACTGTCTTGTGTGTGTGTCTGAAGCTCTGCACTAGTTGTTAAACTGCTCTGAAATTCCTTTAAGTGTTAATTAGCTTGGGGGTTTTCTGATAACTTTAAAACCTGTGTTGGTTACATCTCTGGTAATCATTTTAAGTAGAGTTGCTGCTACTGAGATTTGTCTGCATACATCAACTGGACATAAGCTGATTTAAGTATATTTCCTTCATTTTATTGTGGTTGTTATAACTTGGGGACTGATTTCTCAGATCTAGCTCTGTTGAAACTGTCTTGTGTGTGTGTCTGAAGCTCTGCACTAGTTGTTAAACTGCTCTGAAATTCCTTTAAGTGTTAATTAGCTTGGGGGGTTTCTGATAACTTTAAAACCTGTGTTGGTTACATCTCTGGTAATCATTTTAAGTAGAATTGCTGCTACTGAGATTTGTCTGCATACATCAACTGGACATAAGCTGATTTAAGTATATTTCCTTCATTTTATTGTGGTTGTTATAACTTGGGGACTGATTTCTCAGATCTAGCTCTGTTGAAACTGTCTTGTGTGTGTGTCTGAAGCTCTGCACTAGTTGTTAAACTGCTCTGAAATTCCTTTAAGTGTTAATTAGCTTGGGGGGTTTTCTGATAACTTTAAAACCTGTGTTGGTTACATCTCTGGTAATCATTTTAAGTAGAATTGCTGCTACTGAGATTTGTCTGCATACATCAACTGGACATAAGCTGATTTAAGTATATTTCCTTCATTTTATTGTGGTTGTTATAACTTGGGGACTGATTTCTCAGATCTAGCTCTGTTGAAACTGTCTTGTGTGTGTGTCTGAAGCTCTGCACTAGTTGTTAAACTGCTCTGAAATTCCTTTAAGTGTTAATTAGCTTGGGGGGTTTCTGATAACTTTAAAACCTGTGTTGGTTACATCTCTGGTAATCATTTTAAGTAGAATTGCTGCTACTGAGATTTGTCTGCATACATCAACTGGACATAAGCTGATTTAAGTATATTTCCTTCATTTTATTGTGGTTGTTATAACTTGGGGACTGATTTCTCAGATCTAGCTCTGTTGAAACTGTCTTCCCACCCCTCTCCCTGTTCTTGGATGTAGTTTAAATTTGGTGGCTTTTGCAGTGCCCGCCCACTGTAGATTTGATCTAGGACACTCCCCAGTCCCTTCTCTTTACCGCATTCTCTCTAATAAACCCTTTCTGCACTTGCTTTTAGTCCTTTTAATTTAATTACATTTTTTCATACTGTGTGTGGACTAATATTGCTACATACTCAAGTGTGCCAGCTTGCACTGCATGTGAATTGTTTTATAGCATTTACTGTCTGTTTTTTTCCTTGTCGCTGGAAAAAAAAAAAAAAAAAAAAATTCTCTTGTTTTGCTGCCTTACTGAACTAGAGTAGTCCAGTTTCAGAGTTGCTGATCCCTGGGCTTTGTTTTTAGTTCCTGTTACTGATCCATTGCCTTATTAGGAAGGAGGGAAGTTTCTTTGCTTACCAGTGGGAGTGGGAAGCACTGAGCGCCTTTTGTCCGATTTGGTGAAGTTTCAGCCAGAAACTAGTAGTCCATTGGTCGTTTTGGGCCAGCTCCTCACTCCATGCAGCCCGCTGCTATAAAACACGCTAAACACGCGTTTTCCAGCTTGTACCAACTCAGCACAGATCCTCGTGGTGGCCTGCAGAGTGATCCAAGCAGCAGAGAGCTAAAAGAGTGACTTTCTACCAGATATAAGTATTTTGTGGCTTTCCCACTGTTATTAAGCTAGCGACTGCATTTCGCCTGTTTTACTGCTACTTTAAGTGATTTCTGCATTTTACACTGTTTATTGCACTTTAAGTTACTAATTGTTGCAAATTGTTTCTGTAGGCTACATACTAAAGTACGCTAGCCGATTTACAGCATTTATAGCATATACTGTCTGTTTTTTTCCTTGTCTCTGTAATAAAAGAAAAAAAATCTCTTGTTTTCCCGCCTTACTGAACTAGAGTAGTCCATTTTCAGAGTTGCTGATCCCTGGGCTTTGTTTTTAGTTCCTGTTACTGATCCATTGCCTTATTAGGGAGGAGGGAAGTTTCTTTGCTTACCAGTGGGAGTGGGAAGCACTGAGCAGCCTTTCTGTCCGATTTGGTGAAGTTTCAGCCTGAAACTAGTAGTCCATTGGTCGTTTTGGGCCAATTCCTAGCTCCTTTCAGCCCCCTGCTATAAAACACGCTAAACACGCGTTTTCCCGCTTGTACCAACTCAGCACAGATCCTCGTAGTGGCCTGCAGAGTGATCCAAGCAGCAGAGAGCTAAAAGAGTGACTTTCTACCAGATATAAGTATTTTTGTGGCTTTCCCACTGTTATTAAGCTAGCGACTGCATTTGGCCTGTTTTACTGCTACTTTAAGTGATTTCTGCATTTTACACTTTATTGCACTTTAAGTTACTAATTGTTGCAAATTGTTTCTGTAGGCTACACACTAAAGTGCGCTAGCCGATTTACAGCATTTATAGCATTTACTGTCTGTTTTTTCCTTGTCTCTGTAATAAAACAAAAAAAATCTCTTGTTTTCCTGCCTTACTGAACTAGAGTAGTCCAGTTTCAGAGTTGCTGATCCCTGGGCTTTGTTTTTAGTTCCTGTTACTGATTCATTGCCTTATTAGGGAGGAGGGAAGTTTCTTTGCTTACCAGTGGGAGTGGGAAGCACTGAGCAGCCTTTCTGTCCGATTTGGTGAAGTTTCAGCCAGAAACTAGTAGTCCATTGGTTGTTTTGGGCCAATTCTAGCTCCTTTCAGCCCCTGCTATAAAACACGCTAAACACGCGTTTTCCAGCTTGTACCAACTCAGCACAGATCCTCGTGGTGGCCTGCAGAGTGATCCAAGCAGCAGAGAGCTAAAAGAGTGACTTTCTACCAGATATAAGTATTTTTGTGGCTTTCCCACTGTTATTTAAGCTAGCAACTGCATTTCGCCTGTTTTATTGCTACTTTAAGTGATTTCTGCATTTTACACTGTTTATTGCACTTTAAGTTACTAATTGTTGCAAATTGTTTCTGTAGGCTACACACTAAAGTGCGCTAGCCGATTTACAGCAATTACTGTCTGTTTTTTCCTTGTCTCTGTAATAAAACAAAAAAAATCTCTTGTTTTCCGCCTTACTGAACTAGAGTAGTCCAGTTTCAGAGTTGCTGATCCCTGGGCTTTGTTTTTAGTTCCTGTTACTGTTCCATTGCCTTATTAGGAAGGAGGGAAGTTTCTTTGCTTACCAGTGGGAGTGGGAAGCACTGAGCGGCCTTTTTGTCTGATTTGGTGAAGTTTCAGCCAGAAACTAGTAGTCCATTGGTCGTTTTGGGCCAATTCCTAGCTCCCTTCAGCCCCTGCTATAAAACACGCTAAGCGCGTAAGCGCGATTTAGCACGGAGTTACCACTGTTGCACACAAGAGCAGTGGCGGTTAAACAAGGTTAAACTATTTGGGCCATCTAAATTCCACTCTTCCAATTTTCCCTTAAAACTACCTTCCTCGAGCTGTACTGCTGATCTAACCAGCATATCCTATAACTGAAAAGTTCATCTCTACTTGATTCCCAAGTAGACTATTCTCTATCTGTAAAGCCTAGCACTTACTCCTACAGTACTTGCACCTTGATAAAGCACTCTTATTATAGATAGTACCCCACCAGCCTAAAACCCACTTCCCGGAGTCCTTTGAAAGTCTCTTTATCTACTACTTCTAGTATGTCGAGGGATCAGTTGCTAGTGTCCTCTCCAGCTCAACTGGTGAACCTGGGAATATTGAGGCAATGTTACAACTGCCTCATGTACACAGACAATCCTCTCCTTCTCCCACAAAACACAAATACATGCGAGAGATGCAACTATACGGCCAAACTGGAGGCTGAGCTCTCTCAACATAGGACTGGCAAGACCAGACAGGAGGAGAAGGTAACCACACACAATACATACCCAGTCACACATGGTACCATCACAACTTCAAATCATACACATACTCACACAAAGACATACTCGGAGGCTCTGATCAAAAATTTACCAAAACAGCAGAGGCCACCAAAGCAGACACCCAAACAACTACCACCTCACGACCCAACACATGCAACACATAGACCACACAGTCAGAGTGTCAAACAGTCACAGCCCTTAAGGCCAAACAAAATGCCAGACACACTTGTCATTGGTGATTCCATAGTCAGACACACTGACGTCCCGCTCACCAGACTGAGAAAAGAGAAGGTCACAGTAAGCTGCCTGTCAGGCGCTAGAATCCGCCACATAACGCAAGCACTCAGGTCTCTCAACAGCAGGTACAAGTACGACTCAGTCATTGTCCACGCTGGTGTCAACGACCTGAGACGTACCTCCTTGGACTACATGAAAAGGGACATCGAGGAGCTTTCTGATTATGTAGCCCAGGCAGGTATGACCCTGACCTTGAGCAGTATCCTACCTTCACCTAGAATGATGCCACAATACAGTGATAAGATGATCAGCTTTAATAATTGGCTTAAATTCTGGTGTCATTCAAAGGGGATCCAATGTCTGTCTGCCTGGGATGACATGCTGGACAAGCCACGCTGCTGCAAGGGACGGCTTGCACCTGTCACCCTGGGCTTCCGGATATTGGCAAAGGCAGTTGCCACCCCGATAGTGCCTGTTTTAGGCAAGGCTCAAATTCTAAACCTACCACCCTAGAACACCAAAAAGGAAAAAAAATAAGGGTAATGCTGCTCAATGCCAGAAGTCTCAATCTCAAGATGCACGCACTCGAGGCCCTTCTCAATATGGAGAACATCGATGTCTGTGCTGTGACAGAAACCTGGTTCAAGGCTCCTGAGAGCACCCCAGCACTAACAGGTTTCACCTCATATCATGCGTTCCGGCCCCAAAATCCGGACAACACCAAGAAAGGAGGGGTGTCCATATTCATAAAGGACACCCACACCTCAAGGTTGGTGGCAACGCATGATGCATCGGAGACCATCCAGGTGCAATTAACCATAGGCAAGTCTGCTCTGCAATTTGTAGCATGTTACAGGCCACCCTCTCAAACTCAGGAACCTCACATGGCCTTCCTGAAAACATTGGAGGGGATAAATGTATCTCCAAACACCATCATACTAGGTGACTTTAACTACCCTAATATAGACTGGGAACACTACTCAAGCCCGAACACTCTAACCCAAAGATTCCTGGAGTTCATAAACTCAAATGCCATGGAACAACTAGTCACCATCCCCACAAGAGGAGAAAACATACTTGATCTCATCATCACGAACATGGGATCAAAATGTTCAACACCGAAGTATACCCCTCACTGGTGAGATCAGATCATAAACTAATCTCGCTGGAGGTCCTCATCCCGCCCCCACCTGAAACAAAAAGACCACAGTGAAAAACTTCTCAAAAGCCGATTTCACACTTCTAAAAACTAGTGTGGTCTCCTTTAAGGCCCCTGAGCCAGTGGTAAACATTACTCAAACCGCTGAATCACTTACAAATGCCTTCTACCAGCACCTACAGGACTGCATGGATCAGGCAATTCCAAACAAAACTAAGACTCTCTGTACCAAAGGCAAGCGTCCAGTCTGGTGGACCCCAGCCATAAACAAGCTCTACAACAAAAGGAGGAAGCTACTACAAGATAGAGCAAAATCCTTGAAAGGTAAGACACCTTTGATCATTATAAGTAAAAACTAAGAGCTCTCATAAAATCATCCAAGGCAAATTTTGAGAGAAAAATCGCCAAGGACTCTAAAGAGAATCATAAGGCCTTCTTTAGCTATGTTAGAAACCTAGGAGGAAACTCCCAGATATGCTCAGAATTAGTTCAAAATGATGTGAAAATTACTGAACCTACACACATTGCCAACATACTGGCTGACAGGTTCAGTGCAAACTTCTCCCCTCCCCAAAAGGAGAGATATCTATTCCAGAGGATTGTATCCCCCAAACATCTCCAATGCCCAGGTGAGAACTGCCCTCACTAAGGCAAAAACACAGCATCCATGGGACGGATGGTGTCCCCGGCTGTGTGCTTCATGAACTCAATGAGGAATTAAACCCACAGTTAGGACAGCTGTTTAATCTTAGCCTCACCTCAGGATCATTACCAAGGAGTGGCGCCTGGCGACTGTGGTCCCACTTCATAAGGGCGGTGCCTCCACAGACCCTGGAAATTACCGCCCCATTAGCTTGACAAGCCTTATCTGCAAAGCCATGGAGAGGATCATAATGGAACTCATAAATAAAGACATAGGGAACTTGCAGACTTTGGATCCAACTCAGTTTGGCTTTGTCAAAGGCAGATCCTGCCTCTTAAACTTGGTTGACTTTTTCGAGACAGTCACCAAGGCCATTGATGAGGAAAGGCAGTCCATACAGCCTACCTCGACCTGGCAAAGGCCTTGACACAATACCCCACTCAGGTATCATCGAAAAACTCATCAGCTTGAATGTAAACCCATACATCACAAGATGGGTTGCAAACTGGCTAAGTGACAGAACCCACAGGGTCAGAGTTGCTGGAGCCATGTCAGACTCAAAGCCTGTCACAAGTGGTGTCCCACAGGGCTCAGTCCTGGGTCCACTCTTGTTCGGCATCTACTTTTCTGAAGTACAAGCAAACACAGGAGGGTTATGGCTGACAAAGTTTGCAGATGACTGCAAACTGGGCCATAGTCGAAAACACATCTGACACAGATATCCTCCAGAAGGGCCTCACAGAAATGGATAACTGGTGCCAGAGCCATGGCCTGAAGTTAAACGCCAAAAATGCATAGTCATACCCTTTGGGAAAAACAAGGCTACCCCTAGCTACCATATAGGTGGCAATCCACTGAGCACAGAAAAAGTCATCAGAGATCTGGGGACCCAGGTTGACAGTAGCCTTCGTTTGACACTCATGTTGCTAAAGTAGTTAGGAAAACCTTCTATATCACCCACCTGATCATGAAGGATTCACATCTAGATCAAGGGAGGTCATCATCCCCTGTACTCATCACTTATTAGACCTATGATTGAGTACAATGCCCGTTCGAATGTATCTGACCAGACACCTGCTGCAGCTTGAAAGGCCCCAAAAGCTCCTCACCAAAAGGATAAAGGGTCTCAAAATATGTCTTATGCTGCCCGACTGAAAGAACTCCAGCTCTATTCAGTCTCATACCGCTTGCTCAGAGGTGACCTGTGCCTGACATATAAGGCCATGTCAAACCCAGATTTGATGAATATGCTTCACCTCAAAAAATCTAGATCCCTCAGAACCACAAGGGCGGGAGACTTAAACCTTGACACGGTTATAAATAGAACGTGCTGGAGGGACAGATTCATCACCCAGAGACTCCCTATGCTGTGGAACAAAATCCCGGTACATGTGAGGCAGAGCACCTCTCTGGTCTTGTTCAAGAGGAATCTTGACCAATGGATGGGAGATTGCAGATATACCCCATGGATTACTTCAGCGTCACTGCTTGACAGAGGCACAGCAAAATGATAGGCAGAGTTTTTATTCAAACTAAAGGGGTGGCGAAAGCCACATAACTATGGGCTAGGCTTATAAATGCCCTTGGGCAGATAGCCTAGTATGAACCTATGAACCTATGAACCTATGAACCCAGACTACAATGACGTAAAAGCTCAGTTAATACACAAACAGCTGTCCCACCCAGATTGCAATATGGTAAGAGCTCAGTTAAAACACAAACAGCTGTTCCACTCAGACTACAATAAGGTAAGAGCTCAGTTAAAACACAAACAGCTGTTTCACTCGAATTACAATAATGTAAGTGCTCAGTTAAAACACAAACAGCTGTCCCACCCAGACTACAATAAGGTTAGGAGCTTAGTTAAAACACAAACAGCTGTCCCACTCAGACTACAATAAGGTAAGAGCACACTTAAAACACAAACAGTTGTCCCACCCAGACTACAGTAAGGCAAGAGCTCAGTAAAATTACAAACAGCTGTCCCACCCAGACAACAACAAGGTAAGAGCTCAGTTAAAACACAAACAGCTGCCCCACCTTGACTATAATAAGGCAAGAGTTCAGTTAAAACACAAACAGCTGTCCCACCTAGACTACAATAAAGTTAAGAGCTCAGTTAAAATACAAACAGCTGTCCACAAACAATAATAATGGCTTTTGCAATGCACAACTGCACACTAGTTATAATAATGGCTTGTGCAATGTACAGCTGCCCACAAATGATAATAATGGCTTATGCAATGCACAGTTTCCCACCAATGATAATAATGGCTTATGCAGTGCACAGCTGCCCAATAATAGCAATAATGGCTTCTGCAATGCACAGCCACTCACTAATGATAATAATGGCTTATGCAATGCACAACTGCCCACTAATACTAATAATGGCTTATGCAATGCACAGCTGCCGATCAATGATAATAAAGGCTTATGCAATGCACAGCTGCCTTCTAATGATAATATGACGTTTGTAATGCACAGCTGCCCACTAATAGCAATAATGGTTTATGCAATGCACAGCTGTCCATCAATGATAATAATGGCTTATGCAATACACAGCTGTCCACAAATGATAATAATGGCTTGTGTAATTCACAGCTGCCCACTAATAGTAATAATGGCTTATGCAATGCACAGCTGTCCACAAACAATAATAATGGCGTTTGCAATGCACAGCTGCACACTAGTTATAATAATGGCTTGTGCAATGCACAGCTGCCCACAAATGATAATAATGGTTTATGCAATGCACAGTTTCCCACCAATGATAATAATGGCTTATGCAATGCACAGCTGCCCACAAATGATAATAATGGCTTATGCAATGCACAGCTGCCCACCAATGATAATAATGGCTTATATAATACACAGCTGCCCACCAATGGTAATAATGGCTTATGCAATGCACATCTTCTATCTAATTATAATAATCGCTTATGCAATGCACAGTTACCCACTTATAGTAATAATGGCTTATGCAGTGCAAAGCTCCCACCAATTATAATAATGGCTTATGCAATGCACAGCTCCCACCAATGACAATAATGGCTTATGCAATGAACAGCTGTCCACTAATGATAATATGACTTATGTAATGCACAGCTGCTCACCAATTATTGATAATAATTGCTTATGCAATACGCAGCTGCCCACAAATGATAATAATGGCGTATGCAATGCACAGCTGCCCACTAATGATAATGGCTTATGTAATGCACAGCTGCCCACTATTAGTAATAATGGCTTATGCAATGCACAGCTGTCCACTAATGATAATAATGGCTTATGCAATGCACAGCTGCCCAATAATAGTAATAATGGCTTCTGCAATGCACAGCCCCTCACTAATGATAATAATGGCTTATGCAATGCACAACTGCCCACTAATAGTAATAATGGCTTATGCAATGCACAGCTGCCAATGAATGATAATAAAGGCTTATGCAATGCACAGCTGCCTTCTAATGATAATATGACGTTTGTAATGCACAGCTGCCCACTAATAGCAATAATGGCTTATGCAATGCACAGCTGTCCACCAATGATAATAATGGCTTATGCAATACACAGCTGTCTACAAATGATAATAATGGCTTGTGTAATTCACAGCTGCCCACTAATAGTAATAATGGCTTATGCAATGCACAGCTGTCCACAAACAATAATAATGGCTTTTGCAATGCATAGCTGCCCACAAATGATAATAATGGCTTATGCAATGCACAGTTTCCCACCAATGATAATAATGGCTTATGCAATGCACAGCTGCCCACAAATGATAATAATGGCTTATGCAATGCACAGCTGCCCACCAATGATAATAATTGCTTATGCAATGCACAACTACCCACTAATGATAATAATGGCTTATGCAATGCACAGCAGCCCACCAGTGATAATAATGGCTTATATAATACACAGCTGCCCACCAATGGTAATAATGACTTATGCAATGCACATCTTCTATCTAATTATAATAATGGCTTATGCAATGCACAGCTACCCACTTCTAGTAATAATGGCTTATGCAATGCACAAATCCCACCAATTATAGTAATGGCTTATGCAATGCACAGCTCCCACTAATGATAATAATGGCTTATGCAATGCACAACTGCCCACTAATAGTAATAATGGCTTATGCAATGCACAGCTGCCAATGAATGATAATAAAGGCTTATGCAATGCACAGCTGCCTTCTAATGATAATATGACGTTTGTAATGCACAGCTGCCCACTAATAGCAATAATGGCTTATGCAATGCACAGCTGTCCACCAATGATAATAATGGCTTATGCAATACACAGCTGTCTACAAATGATAATAATGGCTTGTGTAATTCACAGCTGCCCACTAATAGTAATAATGGCTTATGCAATGCACAGCTGTCCACAAACAATAATAATGGCTTTTGCAATGCATAGCTGCCCACAAATGATAATAATGGCTTATGCAATGCACAGTTTCCCACCAATGATAATAATGGCTTATGCAATGCACAGCTGCCCACAAATGATAATAATGGCTTATGCAATGCACAGCTGCCCACCAATGATAATAATTGCTTATGCAATGCACAACTACCCACTAATGATAATAATGGCTTATGCAATGCACAGCAGCCCACCAGTGATAATAATAGCTTATATAATACATAGCTGCCCACCAATGGTAATAATGACTTATGCAATGCACATCTTCTATCTAATTATAATAATGGCTTATGCAATGCACAGCTACCCACTTCTAGTAATAATGGCTTATGCAATGCACAAATCCCACCAATTATAGTAATGGCTTATGCAATGCACAGCTTCCACCAATGATAATAATGGCTTATGCAATGCACAGCTGCCCACTAATGATAATATAACTTATGTAATGCACAGCTGCCCACCAATTATTGATAATAATGCCTTATGCAATGCACAGCTGCCCACAGATTATAATAATGGCTTATGCAATGCACAGCTGCCCACTAATGATAATGGCTTATGTAATGCACAGCTGCCCACTAATGGTAATAATAGCTTATGCAATGCACAGCTACCCAATAATAATAATGGCTTCCGCAATGCACAGCCACTCACTAATGGTAATAATGGCTTATGTAATGCACAGCTGCCCAGTAATAGTAATAATGGTTTCTGCAATGCACAGCTGCCGACCAATGATAATAATAGCTTATGCAATGTGCAGCTGCCAACTAATAGTAATAATGGCTTATGCAATGCACAGCTGCCCATCAATGATAATAATGGCTTATGCAATGCACAGCTGCCTTCTAATGATAATATGACTTATGTACTGCACAGCTGCCCACTAATAGCAATAATGGCTTATGCAATGCACAGCTGTCCTCCAATGATAATAATTGCTTATGCAATACACAGCTGTCCACAGATGATAATAATGCTTGTGTAATTCACAGCTGCCCACTAATAGTAATAATGGCTTATGCAATGCACAGCTGCCCACAAACAATAATAATGGCTTTTGCAATGCACAGCTGCATATAAGTGATAATAATGGCTTGTGCAATGCACAGCTGCCCACAAATGATAATAATGGCTTATGCAATGCACAGTTGCCCACCAATGATAATAATGGCTTATGCAATGCACAGCTGCCCACAAATGATAATAATGGCTTATGCAATGCACAGCTGCCCACCAATGATAGTAATGGTTTATGCAATGCACAGCAGCCCACTTATGATAATAATGGCTTATGCAATGTGCAACTGCCCACTAATGATAATAATGGCTTACGCAATGCACAGCAGCCCACCAGTGATAGTAATGGCTTATATAATACACAGCTGCCCACCAATGATAATAATAGTTTATGCAATGCACAGCTGCCCACTAATAGTAATATTGGATTATGCAATGCACAGCTGCCCAGCAAAGGTAATAATGGCTTATGCAATGCACAGCTGCCCACTAATGATAATATGACTTGTGTAATACCCAGCTGCCCACCAATTATTGATAATAATGGCTTATGCAATGCGCAGCTGCCTACAAATGATAATAATTGCTTATGCAATGCACAGCTGCCCACTAATGACAATGGCTTATGTAATGCACAGCTGCCCACTAACAGTAATAATGGTGTATGAAATGCACAGCTGTCCACTAATGATAATAATGGGTTATGCAATGCACAGCTACCCAATAATAGTAATAATGCCTTCTGCAATGCACAGCCACTCACTAATGATAACAATGGCTTATGCAATGCACAGCTGCCCACTAATAGTAATAATGGCTTATGCAATGCACAGCTGCCCACCAATGATAATAATGGCTTATGCAATGTGCAGCTGCCCACTAATAGTAATAATGACTTATGCAATGCACAGCTGCCCATCAATGATAATAATGGCTTATGCAATGCACAGCTGCCTTCTAATGATAATATGAACTATGTAATGCACAGCTGCCCACTAATAGCAACAATAGCGTATGCAATGTACAGCTGTCCACCAATGATAATAATGGCTTTTGCAATACACAGCTGTCCACTGTGCGGCACAGTGGTGCAGCGGTTAACGTTGTCGCCTCACAGCAAGAGGTTCTTCGGTTCGATTCTTGGCTGGGGTTCCTTCTGTGTGGAGTTTGCATGTTCTCCCTGTGTTCGCGTGGGTTTCCTCCGGGTACTCCGGTTTCCTCCCACATTCCAAAGACATGCATCTGGAGAATTTCTCCCCGGGCCTCCGCTGAAAACAGGCTCTGTGGAACCTAGTCGGACATTCCCGGTCAACAAAATGTTAAATAAAATTAAAAAAAAAAAAATAATAATAATGGCTTGTGTAATTCACAGCTGCCCACTAATAGTAATAATGGCTTATGCAATGCACAGCTGCCCACAAATAATAATAATGGCTTTTGCAATGTACAGCTGCACACTAGTGATAATAATGGCTTGTGCAATGCACAGCTGCCTACAAATGATAAGAATGACTTATGCAAATCACAGTTGCCCACCAATGATAATAATGGCTTATGCAATGCACAGCTGCCCACAAATTATAATAACGTCTTATGCAATGCACAGCTACCCACTAATAATAACAATGGCTTATTCAATGCATAGCTTCCCACGAATAGTAATAATGGCTTATGCAATGCACAGCTGCCCACCAATGATAATAATGGTTTATGCAATGCACAGCTGCCCACTAATGGTTGTTATGGCTTATGCAATGCACAACTGCCCATTTAATGATAGTAATGGCTTATGCAATGCATATCTGCACACTAATGATAATAATGGTGTATGCAATGCACAGCTGCTCACTTATGATAATAATGGCGTATGCAATGCACAGCTGCTCACTAATGATAATGGCATATGCAATGCACATCTGCTCACTTATGATAATAATGGTGTATGCAATGCACAGCTGCTCACTAATGATAATAATGGCTTATGCAATGCACAGCTGCTCACTTATGATAATAATGGCGTATGCAATGCACAGCTGCTCACTAATGATAATAATGGCTTATGCAATGCACAGCAGCCTACTAATATGAATAATGGTGTATGCAATGCAGAGCTGCCCACCAATGATAATGGCTTATGCAATGGACAGCTGCCCATTGATAGTAATAATGGCTTATGCAATGCACAGCTGTCCACTAATGATAATTATGTCTTATGCAATTGACAGCTGCCCACTGATAGTAATAATGGCTTATGCAATGCACAGCTGTTCACTAATGATAATAATGGCTTATGCAATGCACAGCTGCCCACTAATAGTGATATCGGATTATGCAATGCACAGCTGCCCACTGAGAAAAATAATGGCTTATGCAATGCATACCTGCACACTAATGATAATAATGGCTTATGCAATGCACAGTTTCTCACTAATGATAATAATGGCTTATGCAATGCACAGCTGCTCACTAATGATAATAATGGCTTATGCAATGCACAGCTGATCACTAATAGTAATAAAGACTTATGCAATGCACAGCTGCCCACAAATGATAATAATGGCTTGTGTAATTCACAGCTGCCCACTAATAGTAATAATGGCTTATGCAATGCACAGCTGCCCACAAATAATAATAATGGCTTTTGCAATGCACAGCTACCTACTAATACGAATAATGGCTCATGCAATGCAGAGCTGCCCCCTAATACAAATAATGGCTCATGCAATGCACAGCTGCCCACTAATACGAATAATGGCTTATGCAACACAGAGCTGCCCACCAATGATAATAATGGCTTATGCAATAAACAGCTGCCCACTCATGGTAATAATGGCTTATGCAATGCACAGCTGCCCACCAATGATAATAATAGCTTTTGCAATGCACATCTGCCCACTAATGATAATAATGGCTTATGCAATGCACAGCTGCCCACTGATAGTAATAATGGCTTATGCAATGCACAGCTGCCCACAAATGATAACAATGACTTATGCATTGCACAGCTGCCCACTAATGATAACAATGGCTTATGTAATACACAGCTGCCCATCTATTAGTAACATTGGCTTATGCAGTGCACAGCTGCCCACTAATGATAATAATGGCTTATGCAATGTACAGCTGCCCACTAATAATAACAATGGCTTATTCAATGCATAGCTTCCCACGAATAGTAATAATGGCTTATGCAATGCACAGCTGCCCACCAATGATAATAATGGTTTATGCAATGCACAGCTGCCCACTAATGGTTGTTATGGCTTATGCAATGCACAACTGCCCATTTAATGATAGTAATGGCTTATGCAATGCATATCTGCACACTAATGATAATAATGGCGTATGCAATGCACAGCTGCTCACTTATGATAATAATGGCGTATGCAATGCACAGCTGCTCACTAATGATAATAATGGCATATGCAATGCACATCTGCTCACTTATGATAATAATGGTGTATGCAATGCACAGCTGCTCACTAATGATAATAATGGCTTATGCAATGCACAGCTGCACACTTATGATAATAATGGCGTATGCAATGCACAGCTGCTCACTAATGATAATAATGGCTTATGCAATGCACAGCAGCCTACTAATATGAATAATGGCGTATGCAATGCAGAGCTGCCCACCAATGATAATGGCTTATGCAATGGACAGCTGCCCATTGATAGTAATAATGGCTTATGCAATGCACAGCTGTCCACTAATGATAATTATGTCTTATGCAATGCACAGCTGCCCACTAATAGTAATATTGGATTATGCAATGCACAGCTGCCCACTGAGGAAAATAATGGCTTATGCAATGCATACCTGCACACTAATGATAATAATGGCTTATGCAATGCACAGTTTCTCACTAATGATAATAATGGCTTATGCAATGCACAGCTGCTCACTA
This sequence comes from Protopterus annectens, assembly GCF_019279795.1. Taxonomy (NCBI): domain Eukaryota; kingdom Metazoa; phylum Chordata; order Ceratodontiformes; family Protopteridae; genus Protopterus; species Protopterus annectens. The sequence goes on from NC_056744.1 coordinate 303,898,712, forward strand.
ATGATAATAATGGCTTATGCAATGCACAGCTGATCACTAATAGTAATAACGACTTATGCAATGCACAGCTGTCCACAAATGATAATAATGGCTTGTGTAATTCACAGCTGCCCACTAATAGTAATAATGGCTTATGCAATGCACAGCTGCCCACAAATAATAATAATGGCTTTTGCAATGCACAGCTACCTTCTAATATGAATAATGGCTCATGCAATGCAGAGCTGCCCCTAATACAAATAATGGCTCATGCAATGCAGAGCTGCCCACTAATACGAATAATGGCTTATGCAACACAGAGCTGCCCACCAATGATAATAATGGCTTATGCAATAAACAGCTGCCCACTCATGGTAGTAATGGCTTATGCAATGCACATCTGCCCACTAATGATAATAATGGCTTATGCAATGCACAGCTGCCCACTGATAGTAATAATGGCTTATGCAATGCACAGCTGCCCACAAATGATAATAATGATTTATGCATTGCACAGCTGCCCACTAATGATAACAATGGCTTATGTAATACACAGCTGCCCATCTAATAGTAACATTGGCTTATGCAGTGCACAGCTGCCCACTAATGATAATAATGGCTTATGCAATGCACAACTTCCCACTAATAGTAACATTGGTTTATGCAGTGCACAGCTACCCAGCAATGACAATAATGGCTTATGCAATGTACAGCTGCCCACTAATCATAATAATGGTTTATGTAATGCACAGCTGCTCACTAATGATAATAATGGGTTATGCAATGCACAGCTGCCCATTAATAATAATAATAATAAGCTGCTGAAGGACTGGAAGCTGCCAATGAAAAAGAAAGAACTAGATTTTACTTGGCAATTGATAAAGTACAATGAAGCCAAAGTCAAGCCTCTGTGTAGTGATAACATAAACTGTCAGTCTAAATTATCCCTTTCAAATTCACAATGCACTGCTACCATGATAGTATTGAAAAGAAAAGTTCCAGCTGCCGAAACTAATCTAAGGCAGGGAAACCAAAAACGATTGGACTGTGACTTGAAAGATTATGCGACTAATAACATGAAAGCTGCATTTGGAACCAGTCTAAATCCTGCTTATCCTGATTTTAGTTACACAACCAAAACAGAAGTCATCTGACATTTTACTAGAGCAACCAGTCAGACAGCAGCTACCACATAGGTCAGCCTGGCTTGCGTTAGCCGCTCCCCACCTCACCATGAATTAAAAGGACCATTCCAGTTAGTTGTCAATCATCATCAACAACAAGAAGCATTTCAGAGGAAAGAAGCATGGATACAGCTGTCCCACCTGGATTACAATAAGGTAAGAGCTCAGTTAAAACACAAACAGCCATCTCACCCAGGCGACAATGAGGTAAAAGCTCAGTTAAAACACAAACAGCTGTCCCACCCATATTACAATATGGTAAGAGCTCAGTTAAAACACAAACAGCTGTTTCACTTGAACTACAATAATGTAAGTGCTTAGTTAAAACACAAACAGCTGTCCCACCCAGACTACAATAAGGTTAGGAGCTCAGTTAAAACACAAACAGCTGCCCCACTCAGACTACAGTAAGGTAAGAGCTCAGTAAAATTACAAACAGCTGTCCCACCCAGACAACAACAAAGTAAGAGCTCAGTTAAAACACAAACAGCTGCCCCACCTTGACTACAATAAGGTAAGAGTTCAGTTAAAACACAAACAGCTGTCCCACCCAGACTACAATAAGGTAAGAGCTCAGTTAAAACACAAACAGCTGTCCCACCCAGACTACAATAAGGTTAAGAGCTCAGATAAAATACAAACAGCTGTCCCACCCAGACTACAATAAGGTAAGAGCTCAGCTAAAACACAAACAGTTGTCTCACCCAGACTACAGTAAGGTAAGAGCTCAGTAAAAATACAAACAGCTGTCCCACCCAGACAAAACAAGGTAAGAGCTCAGTTAAAACACAAACAGTTGTCCCACCCAGACTACAGGAAGGTAAGAGCTCAGTAAAAATACAAACAGCTGTCCCACCCAAACAACAACAAGGTAAGAGCTCAGTTAAAACACAAACAGCTGTCTCAACTTGAGTACAATAAGGTAAGAGTTCAGTTAAAACACAGCTGTCCCACCCAGACTACAATAAAGTAAGAGCTCATTTATAACACAAACAGCTGTCCCACCTGCACTACAGTAAGGTAAGAGCTCAGTTAAAACACAAACAGCTGTCCCACCTGGACGACAATAAGGTAAGAGCTCAGGTAAAACACAATGCAGCCCACAAAAGATACAAATAAATTCCACTACATGTTGCTCTTCAAAAATGATGCCCCAGATAAAATTGTTACTTTATTTATGTATGTACTCTGTCAGATGGAGTGGTCTGTCATACAGATGGAGTGGTCTGTCATACAGAAGGAACTTAGTACTGCTCAATCCAAGTGGCCAAATACAGATGAAGTAACAAACTAATTAAAAAGCTAAATTAAGAAAGTTGAACTTAAGAGTAATATGTGTAAGTCCAGACCAGACTTTTTTGTAATCCTTAGAATATTTAAAAAAATAAGCATTTCCAATTCTCCCTTACTTATGGCTTCAGCCATTTTTGGAAGCACATGTGAGCCTGTAATAAGAACATTACTACTCAAACCGGTAACAGTCACTACTGTAAAATATAAAATACATTTACCACAGAGGAAAAGGATGACTTGTTTAGTCTGCAGCATCATAATTCCTCATTAAGATTTGCAAAAGTGGTAAAGGGTGGGCCTATGGTACTAATGGATGAGAACAAACATTATTGAAACGTAAACTGTTATAAAAAATGTCAGAAATGTACTTTTAATGATGCTTACAAAATACCAGGTTATGCTATTGGGGAGTTTGTAAATGATGACTTGTTTGATGTTGAAATAGCATAACAGTGAAAAAACTCAACTGGAGATTACTTTTGAAATCTAGAAGTTAAATATGGACACCTCTGACAATCCTGTCAGGTCCACTTTAGCCCTTGGCATTCCTAGTAGAAAATCATCAGTGATGCAGGTTCATAGGTGTGTGCTAGACTAACAACCACTGGTCCTTTCTAAGCCTAGCCATGCATCCCAAATCTCTGTCACGTTCTGGTACCTTTGGTAGTGCAAGCAAGAGATTTGGAGATTAAAAATGTATAAGCAAGTGCATGGGAAATGAAACATTTACAGACTGTCTGCTTCCATTAGAGACAGAGGAGTCAAACCAGAGGTCAGTTTCCAAATCTTAATCCACTTGTCCAAGATACTCCTGAATTGGGTTAGGGAGAAACTCTGCTTCACATGGATGGGGAGCCTTTTCCAGAGAAGGGGCAGTCTTTGGGATACATACTTGTCTCTCCAGCAGGCCCTAGTTATATCACAGGCAAGGGTTGAGTCTTTAGAATGGGTAATTCTGGTGCTGTTTGTTTTGTGAATATGTAGGAGGTCCATCAGAGTGGGGTCTGACAATGCCTTGTATGGCAGGGATAGATCTCCCCTCAACAGCCTATAGGACACAGAATACAGGGATAGGGCCTTGATGCAGTCAGCATAAGACATGTTACTTATGCTCTGTATTCTTTTAGTAAGGAACCTCTGTGGATGTTCAAATTGTTTGATGTGCCTGGTTAGGTACATACCAATGATAGGCCTGATGAATGCCAAATCCAGTGGAACAATGACTTCCTTGGACCTAGATGCTATACCTTTGTATATAAGCTGCACAACATAGAACATAATGATTTGCTCACTACTGTACCTTTTTTTATAAGCTGCACAACATAGAATAGAATGATTTACTCACTGTTGTACCTTTGTTTATAAGCTGCACAACATAGAACAGAATGATTTGCTCACTACTGTACCTTTGTTTATAAGCTGCACAACATAGGATATAATGATTTACTCACTGTTGTACCTTTGTTTATAGGCTCCACAATATAGAACAGAATGATTTGCTCACTAATGTACCTTTGTCTATAAGCTGCACAACATAGAACATAATGATTTGCTTACTATTGTATTTTTGTTTATAGGCTGCACAACATAGAACAGAATGATTTGCTCACTATTTTACTTTTGATTATAAGCTGCACAACATAGAACAGAATGATTTGGTCACTATTGTACCTTTGTTTATAAGTTGTGCAATGTCGAATACAATTATCTGCTCACTATTGTATCTTTGTTTATAAGCTGCACAACATAGAACAGAATGATTTGGTCACTATTGTACCTTTGATTATAAGCTGTGCAACGTAGAATAGGATGATTTACACACTATTGTACCTTTGTTTAAAAGCTGCACAACATAGAACAGAATGATTTGCTCACTATTGTACCTTTATTTATAAGTTGTGCAATGTAGAATAGAATGATTTGCTCTCTATTGTACCTTTGTTTATAAGCTGCACAACATAGAACATAATGATTTGCTCACTATTGTACCTTCATTTAAAAGTTGTGCAATGTAGACTAGAATGATTTGCTCACTATTTTACCTTTGTTTATAAACTGCACAACATAGAACAGAATGATTTGCTCACTATTGTACCTTTTGTGCAATTTAGAATAGAATGATTTGATCACTATTGTACCTTTGTTTATAAGGTGCACAACATAGAACAGAATGATTTGCTCACTATTGTACCTTTGTTTATAAGTTGTGCAATGTAGAATACAATGATTTGCTCACTATTGTACCTTTGTTTATAAGTTGCACAACATAGAACAGAATGATTTGCTCAATATTGTACCTTTGTTTATATGCTGCACGACATAGAACAGAATGATTTGCTCACTAATGTACCTTTGTTTATAAGCTGCAAAACATAGAACAGAATGATTTGCTCAATATTGTACCTTTTTTATAAGCTGCACAACATAGAACAGAATGATCTGCTCACTATTGTACCTTTGTTTATAAGCTGCACAACAAATAACAGAATGATTTGCTCAATACTGTACCTTTGTTTATAAGCTGCACAACATAGAACAGAACGATTTGCTCACTACTGTACCTTTGCTTATAAGCTGCACAACATAGAACAGAATGATTTGCTCACTATTGTACCTTTGTTTATAAGCTGCACAACAAATAACAGAATGATTTGCTCAATACTGTACCTTTGTTTATAAGCTGCACAACATAGAACAGAACAATTTGCTCACTACTGTACCTTTGCTTATAAGCTGCACAACATAGAACAGAATGATTTGCTCACTATTGTACCTTTGTTTATAAGCTGCACAACATAAAATAGAATGATTTGCTCACTACTGTGCCTTTGTTTATAAGCTGCACAACATAGAATAGAATTATCTGCTCACTACTGTACCTTTGTTTATAAGCTGCACAACATAGAACAGAATGATTTGCTCACTATTCTACCTTTGTTTATAAGTTGCACAATGTAGACTAGAATAATTTGCTCACTATTGTTTCTTTGTTTATAAGCTACACAGCACATAACAGAATGATTTGCTCACATTGTACCTTTGTTTATATGCTGCACAACATAGAACAGAATGATTTGCTTACTATTGTACCTTTGTTTATGAGCTGCACAACATAGAACAGACTGGTTTGCTCATTATTGTACCTTTGTTTATAAGCTGCACAACATAGCACAGAATGATTTGCTCACTAATGTACTTTTGTTTATAAGTTGCGCAATGTAGAATAGAATAATTTGCTCACTATTGTAGTTTTGTTTAAAAGCTGCACAACATAGAATAGAATGATTTGCTCACTACTGTACCTTTGTTTATAAGTTGTGCAATGTAGAATACAATGATTTGCTCACTAATGTACCTTTGTTTATAAGCTGCACAACATGGAACAGAATGATTTGCTCACTATTTTACCTTTGTTTATCAGTTGCACAATGTAGAATAGAATGATTTGCTCACTATAGTAGCTTTCTTTATAAGCTGCACAACATAGAAGAGAATGATTTGCTCACTATTGTACCTTTGTTTATAAGTTGCGCAATGTAGACTAGAATGATTTGCTTACTAATGTACTTTTGTTTATAAGTTGCGCAATGTAGAATAGAATGATTTGCTCACTGTTGTACTTTTGTTTATAAGCTGCACAACATAGAATAGAATTATTTGCTCACTACTGTACCTTTGTTTATATGTTGTGTAATGTAGAATACAATGATTTGCTCACTAATGTACCTTTGTTTATAAGCTGCACAACATAGAACAGAATGATTTTCTCACTATTGTACCTTTGTTTATAAGTTGCGCAATGTAGAATAGAATGATTTGCTCACTATTGTATCTTTGTTTATAAGCTGCACAACAAAGAACAGAATGCTTTGCTTACTATAGTACCTTTGTTTATAAGCTGCACAACAAAGAACAGAATGATTTGCTCACTATTGTACCTTTGTTTATAAGATGCACAACATAGAACAGAATGATTTGCTCACTATTGTATCTTTGTTTATAAGCTGCACAACAAATGATTTGCTCACTATTGTACCTTTGATTCTAAGCTGCACAACATAGAATAGAATGATTTGCTCATTACTGTACCTTTGTATATAAGATGCACAACATAGAACAGAATGATTTGCTCACTATTGCACCTTTGTTTATAGGCTGCACAACATAGAACAGAATGATTTGCTCAATATTGTACCTTTGTTTATAAGCTGCACAACATAGAACAACAGAAAGATTTGCTCACTGTTGTACCTTTATTTATAAGCTGCACAACACAGAACATAATGATTTCCTTACTAATGTACCTTTGTTTATAGGCTGCACAACATAGAACAGAATGATTTGCTTACTATTGTACCTTTGTTTATAAGCTACACAGCAAAGAAACAAATGATTTGCTCACTATTGTACCTTTGTTTATAAGCTGCACAACATAGAACAGAATGATGCACTCACTATTGTACCTTTGTCTATAAGCTGCACAACATAGAACAGAATGATGTGCTCACTATTGTACCTTTGTTTATAAGCTGCACAACAAATTATTTGCTCACTATTGTACCTTTGTTTATAAGCTACACAACATAGAACAGAATGATTTGCTCACTATTGCACCTTTGTTTATAAGATGCACAACATAGAACAGAATGATTTGCTCACTATTGTACCTTTGTTTATAGGCTTCACAACATAGAACAGAATGATTTGCTCAATATTGCACCTTTGTTTATAAGCTGCGCAACATAGAACAGAAAAATTTGCTCACTATTGCACCTTTGTTTATAAGCTGCACAACATAGAACAGAATTACCTTTGTTTATAGGCTGCACAACATAGAACAGAATTGTTTGCTTACTATTGTACCTTTGTTTATAAGCTGCACAACATAGAACAGAACGATTTGCTCACTACTGTACCTTTGTTTATCAGCTGCACAACATAGAACAGAATGATTTGCTCACTATTGTACCTTTGTTTATAAGCTGTACAACATAGAACATAATGATTTTCTCACTATTGTACCTTTGTTTATAAGTTGCACAATGTAGAATAGAATGACTTGCTCACTATTGCACCTTTGTTTATAAGCTGTACAACATAAAACAGAATGGTTTGCTCACTACTGTACCTTTGTTTATAAGTTGTGGAACCGAGAATAGAATGATTTGTTCACTACTGTACCTTTGTTTATAAGCTGCATAACATAGAACAGAATTATTTGCTCACTATTGTACCTTTGTTTATAAGCTGCACAACATAGAACAGAATGCTTTGCTCACTATTGTACCTTTGTTTATAAGCCGCACAACATAGAACAGAATGATTTGCTCACTATTGTACCTTTGTTTATAAGCTGCACAACATAGAACGGAATGATTTGCTCACTATTGTACCTTTGTTTATAAGCTACACAACATAGAACGGAATGATTTGCTCACTATTTTACCTTTGTTTATAAGCTACACAACATAGAATCTAATGATTTGCTCACTACTGTACGTTTGCTTATAAGCTGCACAACATAGAACAGAACAATTTGCTCACTATTGTACCTTTGTTTATAAGCTGCACAACATAGAATAGAATGATTTGCTCACTATTGTACCTTTGTTTATAATCTGCACAACAAATGATTTGCTCACTATTGCACCTTTGTTTATAAGCTGCACAACATAGAATAGAATGATTTGCCACTATTGTAGACATATGATAGTCAAAGGCTAAATTAATGTCTATGTGTGTCCCCCAAGTCTTTGTCTACTAGGTCAGCTCTTAGGGGTGTGTTGTCAATATGGTACTTGGGGTAGCTAACTTCCTGAAAGATACAATTATGAATTTCTTGGCATTTAGTTTTAGTTCATGGCTTTGATGCCAGTTATTTGTCAGTGTCAGCTATTCTTGGAGAATGTTATTGTCAATGGGGGGATTCTGTGACTGCTCTTAATTTGCAATTCTCTGCAGATTTGGGCAGCCAGAGGCCCTCAACATTGGCCTTGAATTCAGAGAAGTAGATGCCAAAAAGGAGCAGTCCCAGGACTGATCTCTGAGGGACTCCATTAAGCATATATTAAAAGATGTAGGAAAGACAGCTCCTTTGTTCTTTCTGAATTCTGTAGATTTTAGAAGAAAGGTAAGAGACTTGGAGACTAACGGCCAGCATTTATTAGCTTATACACCATCATATACCTTTATATGCCAAGATGCTGGTATTGACTGGGTAAAAGAGTAGTAAACTCAGCATGACAAAATTGTTAATAGTGACCTGTGTTATATGCCAAGTGCTTAGGCATGGTTCCAATATTATATTTTCCTTTTTCTGGATAAAATATATTAACATGTCAATGGTACAGCAATAAGAGCCATGATGGCCCCCAATTTGCTAATATTTTTGTCTGATTGGGGGCTAAATTTGTTACATCAGTGCATTTTGGGGTTAAAATATATTGTTGTTTCATTCGTGATAAGTTTCCAAACTGGAGGCAGAATTTACAAGACAATATTTTATTTATTTATTTATTTTATTTTACATTTGTTGACCGGGCTAGTCTAACTGGATATATTTCCATTTTCAGTAGAGGCCCGGGGAGAAAAGCTCCACACAAAATACAACAAAATAACAATATGACATGTTAATAAAAAGCTAATTGTTAACAAAAACTAACAAACAGACAAGCCACACTAAACTATTATAAACAAAAAATACAAAGTCAGTTACAGAGCATATTAATTAATGGATAAAGGGTGTAACAATAAAGTAGCAAGGAAAGTAAATAAGAAATTTAGAGTACAGGGGACAAGAAGAAAAGAGGGAGTAACACAAGAGTTAGAAGAGAGGAGAGGTGGTAGAATAGTCGACAAGTGAGAGACAACAGAGAGGACTGAGAGAGGAGAGGGAAAAGAAAGAGAGTAGTAGATCTGAGCATAGAAGGAGTCCAAGGGCAGAGGATAGTCTAGGTAGTAGCTTAAGAGATAGGTTAAAGATCAGAGTAGATGAGATGATAGGGTAGAGTGAAGAAATTTAGTCTGGTGTTCTACAAGAACAAAGCCAGTGGTCTTGAAAGTACAGTTTAATTTTATGTTTAAAGAGAGGTAAAGAAGTAATTAGTGTTATATCCCTAGGTAACAGATTCCATATTCTACCTACAGAATTAGTGAAGAGAGAGTCGCCAGCTGAGTTGTTGGACTTTATAGATCTGGCCAAGAGTTTACAAGAGGATCGAAGGGAGGTAAGATTGCTGTAAGGGATTAAAAGTTGAGAGAGTATAGGGTTGTTTTCAGTTGGTGCAGTATTTTGTGTGCAATAGTGAGTTGTGAGATTACAAGTTAGTTTTGTAGTTCTAGCCAGCCTAAAGGTTTCAAATTATGACAGTGATGGGTTCTGAAGGGGTTGCCTGTGGCGAAGCGGGAAATGTTATTATAGCAAATAGCTAGTTTGTTTGTTAATCAGTGACAAGACAATAAATACATTGATTACAGGGCTGTATAGAAAAAAATGCTATACTAGTTCTATAGTATGATCTCCAATATTTTATGTTAAATGCTAGGTTGTTAAGGGAACATAGTGAAAGGACAGTCATTTACAGCCTTCAGGCCTACTACCAGTGCCTACCAGTTTCTTCAAGAAATAGCTATATTAAGAGATAGACTCTTACCAAAACGCTACCCCAAGACTATTTTACAAGAAAATATTGTTATAACATATAGGAATGATTTGTGTCCACTATTAATAAATGGCCCTAATTCATTAGATAATTGTACATATACAGGTATGAGGCTTAATAGTGAGTGATGGCACTGTCTGTGAGGCTCACCTGCAGCACAGGTGCTATTAGTATTAGACATATTACTAAAAACAGCTTCCATCACTATTAGAGCTCCTCTCACACTTAATGAGCTTGAAAGATTTTGTTATAGCTACCAAACATATTAAACAAGCTGTCAGAGAACCCTCCCCTCTATATGTAACAAAAGGGATGGTAATTAAAAAATTCAATTGGAAAACATACCCAGTGTGCTGCTGAACCCCAAACATATTAAACGAGCTGTCAGAGAACCCTCCCCTCTATATATAACAAAAGGGACGGTAATTACAAAATTCAATTGGAAAACATACCCAGTGTGCTGCTGAACCAAATGGCTTCCAATAAAACATGCTACTTATATATATATATATATATATATATATATATATATATATATATATATATGTATTTTTTTTTTGTAAAAACACTAAAGGTATGTAAAGCAATGCTAAGTATCTTGTAGTATTTCCCTGGGTAAAACATACATTCCCAATAGTTCCTATGTCAGCAACTTGAGAAATGTTAGTTATGTTGCTGAGTGCCTTGGGCTGTGAACCCTTCTATGTGCAAAAAACAAGTATGGAACTTGCCAATCAAAGTTATAAACATATTTATGCTATTAAAACAAGAAATTTCAACAATGTCCTCAGAGCTGAAACAAGGCATTTTGGTACCATAACTGAAAGGCACCCCTCACACTATCTGTAAAAAATCACAAAGAAAATAATTTGACAGTCTACAGGATGTCATTAAGTAATCATAATTGCTTGTAAACTGTCTATGGATCCTGTTTTGTTAAAGTCAGAGAAGACAGGTATTGTACAAGAGTACATGGACATGGTCTGATTTCCCTGGTGGATATCAGGAAAACAACCACATTGTGCCTCCTGTGGGTAGACAGAGATGTCAACTCCTTGAGGAAGTGATGAGAGGTACAGAACTGGCAAACACTGTATGCTTCACTGACAAGTTGTTGTTGGACAGTCACAAGGGGGGGATGCTGCTTAAAGAAAAATGTTGAACTACTCTGATGGCTGTTAGAAAGATGGCCACTCCCAGATAACCCCTATTCATGGGCACATAACTGGGTGACTGACCAAGAGGAGGATGATGATGGCAGACAGTGGAGGGGGGAGTAGAGCAGAAAAAAGTATATGAAAAACAAAAAACTCCTCTTCTTCACAATTTGTTAAAGATTAGAGGTAAAACAAAAGGGAACTTGTTTGTCTGTTTCTCACAGAGAATCTGTGAAGCTGCATCCCGTAATTCCCTTCATACACTTTCAAAACATTGTAATTGGTATTTCCAGTCTAGAGACAGGGCATGATTTGCTTTGCCTGTCCTGCAGGGGATGCTCTGTGCTATCCACGCCTTCAGAGAGCCAAGAATGTAGTACTTGGTACACTGATGTTCGCCTAATGAATTCATGAAGCCTTCTGGCAGCATAGTGGGATAAAGCCCTAAGTATGTCTCAGGCAACCAGTGTTAAAGTAGCAACTCTAACAACTAATGGGAGGTCAGGAGAGGATGTGCAGTGCAGTGGAGGTCGCATGTAGCACTGAAAGCAGAGTCTGTAAATAAGGATGTGTCCTGTGGTTGCACAAGCCCATAACAACAGCCTGTGTACTCACGTGAGAGGGAGCATGCATACACAGATGTGGTGACAGCATGCATGGATGTGGTGAAGGCATGTATGGATGCCGTGACAGCATGCATGGATGTGGTGAGAGCATGCATGGATTTGATGAGAGCATGCATAGATGTGGTGGAAGCATGCATGGATGTGGGGGAAGCATGCATGGATGTGGTAGAAGCATACATGGATGTGGTGGAAGCATGCACGGATGTGGTGAGAGCATGCATGAATGTAGTGGCAGCATGCATGCACTGATGTGGTGACAGCATGCATGGATGTGATGACAGCATGCATGGATGTGGTGGAAGCATGCATGGATGTGGTGGAAGCATGAATGGATGTGGTGACAGTATGCATGGATGTGAGAGAGTATGCATACACAGATGTGGTGAGGACATGCATGGATATGGTGGGAGCATGCATGGATGCGGTGAGAGCATGAGAGCATGCACGGATGTGGTGGAAGCATGTATGGATGTGGTGGAAGCATACCTCTCAACCTGGAATCATCAAAAATCTGGATAAGGCCCATGAAAAATAGGTACAAATCTGTACGCTGATTAACATCTAATTTGCATATATAATTACATACCCCACCCACTCCAATGGAATTGTGGGATACCAACTTTCAAACGCAAACTGAAGAACAGACAACCAAAATATGACACCAGAGTCCCCTGAAGCCATTCCAATGTCCCATTACCTAGCTATTTCTCCCCATTTACCATAAATGCTAATGTGTGCATACTGCTTTACTTCTACAATGATTATTTGGATTTTATTTTTACATTTTGCAGCACAGCACATGCACAATGAAAATAGATTTGGCATTAAAACTTCTCTGCCCTTGAAATTCACATTCATTGAAACAGCATTGAAACCTTCACCACATCCAAAGAAAATGCATCTGGCCAGTGGTGGATAAAATTACCTTTGGGCTGTTTTCAAATCATTGGCCCCTTGTACACAAAACAAGAAACATACATGTGTTATTTTCTTTGATACACCTTCCTGACTTTATTAAGTTATATTCCTTGTATAATACAGCATACTTGTTAGACAGAGCACATTTTAAATGTATTGCCTGAACATTTTTCCAGTAGGCTGTACTGTAGGCAATGAAAGAAAATACATAAACCAATAATTACAAAACTGCCCAATTCAGAACATTTCAGTCATAAAAGCCTACTTCCACACCCAAAGTATAAACAGAATGACAGCGTAAGCCACAGGCATCTTACACAGCTTCTCACACTTATTTTAATTTCAGTTTTTTTTTTGGGGGGGGGGGCAAAAGGTCAAAAACCAGGGACACATTTTAAACATTGCTTGTATAATTTTGGAAAGTTGCTAGAATAAAATGTTGTGCTACCACCATGCATGCCACTGGCAAGTGTTGAACACAGAACCCTATACACTAATCAGTGCAACATACCACTATGCTAAATCAGCAGTTTAAAAAATAGGAACACCATCATTTAGTGAATTCAGTTCTCACTTCTCACCATAGTTCTCAACTCTTAGAACAAAAAAACTGGACAAACAACAAAGCCAATAATGGGGGAATACAAATTCTGTTCTCACTTCTAACCATAGCTCTCAACTTTTAGCACAAAAAAGTCTGGGCAAAGCTCAGAAATAGTGGTGGCTAGGGACTTTAGGCTCTTTTTACCCTGTACCAAAGGTGCAGGGTTTGAGCCCAAAATACCTCTTGCCACCAGGTGTATTACATTGTGGTCATTTTCACACACTTGTCTCACTTCTTTCTTCACTTTTCATTAAAGACTTTACTCAGGCTCCACCCAACCTTAATATAATTATGTTCGAAGATGATACTCTGCAACTTGAGGCTGCCAAAACTCACCAGTCCCTACAAAACAAGTTCTAATCTAATTTCACTGAGCTGCACAATTGGTTTCCAACAAACAAACTGCTTATTAACAGTATAAAAACAAATACTATGATCTCTGCACAAAAAGACTCTTCAGTACTTCCCACATAAACAATTAACAACAATAAAGGGAATGTAATGTCAAATGTTACTCAGCAAAAATAACAAACACTTGACCCTCTACTCAGCCTGAACTTTCATACACAATATCATCAAAGATGTCTTGTAACAGCTAAGACTATGTTATCATACCTCACAACTTCTGTGCACAGCTGCATGTATAACTTATGGCCAAAAAAATGTACCAATTCCCAAAGCTGAGTACTCTTCACTGTTCGCATAACACCAAAAGCATTCAAAATTTGTAAACAAAATATTTTGATTTGCTCTTCTGGCCAATCTGAACTGTCATCATGACATCACATTAGAAAAGGTAAACTAGCTCCCTATTACTTACAGGGGCACTTTTCTTCAGGATAACCTTATATATAAAGTTTGTAAGCCTTGGTTACGACTCCTCCCACCAACTTTTAAACTTCAAATAAGTTACAAACAAAACTACTGTCATAGGAACAGCCAGGATTACACACACACACACACACACACACACACACACACACACACACACACACACACACACACACACACACAGACACTTGTTGCTTACCTAATTCCAAGTGCCTTCCATTCCGTTCTCGCAGCAAAGTAAAGTCCTGCTGCAACGGAGTGCCTTCCATTCTCGCAGCAAAGTAAAGTCCTGCAATTGAGTGCCTAAGCCTTCCATTCCGTTCTTGCAGCAGCAAAGTAAAGTCTTACAACTGATCCCGAGAGCTCTTCTCGCCTGGTTGTTTAAGCCTGGAGCCAGCCTGTTGTAATTCCCGCCCTGCTGTTTAAAAGCAGAGCCAGCTGAGCCCGTTCTTGACAGCAAAGCAGCTGTTTAATGCCCACCAGCCGGAAATGATGATGTGAGCTCCTTGAGCTCAATTCCGACTGGCTGGTAGCCCTAGCAGAGCTGATGTTATCGCGCACGTGATGACGTCAGCTCCGACAGCACGAAAATTGAAAAAAAACAAAAAAAAAGCAAAAAAAATCGGAAATGAAGGGGTGCCATTCGGGAATCATGGCACCCCTTCAATTGGACCCCAAAAGCTCGGTAAAAAATGAGTAAATTGTATGGTTGGGAGGTATGGGTGGAAGCATGCATGGATGTGGTGGAAGCTTGCATGGATGTGATGGAAGCATGCATGGATGTGGTGATAGTATGCATGGATATGAGGGAGTATGCATACATATATGTGGTGAAGCCATAGGTTCATAGGTAGGTACTAGGCTATTGGCCCTAGGGCCTATATAAGCCTAGCTAAAAAATGTACCCTGGCTTTCACAACCCAAGAAAATTATTTTCCTGTGCCCCTGTCGAGTAGAGCCACAGAAGTGATACCTGGGGTGAATTTCCCATTTCCCATCCAGTTATCAAGATTTTTCTTGAAGAGTGCTAATGAGGAGCTCTGTTTGACATAGATAGGTAGTCTGGTCCACAGTATGGGAAGTCTCTGGGACAGGAATCTATCCCTCCAGCATGTTCTGTTTATTGTGGTGACAAGTTTTACGTCCATAGAGCATGTAGCTCAGAGGGATCGGGATTTCTTTAAGTGGAGCATGTCCAACAGCTCTGGGTTTGACATACCTTTGTATGTTAGGCAGAGATCGCCCCTGAGTAGGCGATATGTGATGGAGTAAAGCTGTAGTTTTTTGAGACGGTCTGTGTAGGGCATCTGTTTGAGGCCAGTAATCCTCTTTGTGAGGTATTTCTGTGGTCTTTCCAGTTGTTGTAGATGTCTTGTGAGGTACATACCAAAAGGGGCGTTGTACTCTATAATGGGTCTAATGCGTGATGAGTAGAGGGGAACAATGACCTCTTTTTTTCTGGATGAGAATCCTTTTGTGATGAGATGAGCCATGTAGAAGGATTTCCTGACCACTGTGGTAATGTGATTATCAAAGGAGAGACTACTGTCCACCTGTGTCCCAAGGTCTCTTATCACATTTTCGGCATTAAGTAGACTACCAGCTATGTGGTAGTTCATGGGTACAGAGTTTTTACCAAAGGGGAGGACAATACACTTTTTGGCATTGAGCTTCAGGCCATGGCTTTGACACCAGGTATCTGTCTCAGTGAGGCCCTTTTGTAGTTTGTCCACATCGTTAGGAGTTTTGATTATGGCTCCTAGTTTGCAGTCATCTGCAAACTCTGTTAGCCAAAGACTTTCTGTGTTAGCCTGCACTTCAGAGAAGTAGATACCAAACAGGAGAGGACCCAGGACTGAACCCTGTGGTAATCCACTTGTCACTGGTCTGAAGTCGGATTTGGAATCCGCTACTTTCACAATGTGGGTTCTGTCTGTGAGCCAGTTGGCAACCCATCTTGTGACATAGGGATTTATACCTAGTTTAGTGAGCTTATCTATAATTCCAGAGTGGGGGATGGTGTCAAAAGCCTTGGCGAGATCTAGATAAGCTGTGTGAACCATTTTACCCTCATCTATGGCTTTGGTGACTGCTTCAAAGAAGTCAGTCAGGTTTAGGAGACATGATCTGCCTTTTACAAATCCAAACTGGGTAGGGTCCAGAGTTTGGAGATTACCAATGTCTTTGTTTATGAGTTCCACAATGATACATTCCATGGCCTTGCAGACCAGGCTCTTCAGGCTAATGGGGCGGTAGTTCCAGGTGTCCATCATGGCTCCCCCTTTGTGGAGTGGGATAACCGTTGCGGTGTGCCATTCAGTGGGTACAAAGCCTGAGGTGAGGCTATGATTGAACATGGTACTTAGGTAGGGTGCCAGTTCATTCTGTAGTTCATGTAGAACACAGCCTGGGATATTGTCAGGTCCCATGGATGCTGTGTTCTTGGCTTTGGAGAGTGTGTTTTTTACCTGTGCAGCCGTGATTATGGGAACTTTGCATTCTTCCGGTATACAGATGGGCCCTCTAGAGGGTGAGAGGGGGGTAAAGTTAGCACTGAACCTATCTGCTAGGATGTTAGCAATATCAGTTGGTTCTGTATATTTAGTGACATTGTGCTGTAACTCAGAGTAGATCTGAGTGTTCCCATTGAGATTCTTGACATAGCTATAGAATGCTTTGTGGTTGTCTTTAGAGTCAGTGGCAATTTTGTTTTCGTAACTAGCTTTGGAGGATTTTATGAGGGATCTCAGCTTCTTACTGAGGTTGACCAGGGAGTTCCTCCAGTCATGGGATTTTACTCTTTCTTGCAACAGTTTCTTTCTTCTGTTGTAGAGTCTGTTTATGGCAGAGGACCACCAGATTGGCTTCCTTTTTTTGGAAGATAACATCTTGGTTCTATTAGGGATAGCATGATCCATGCACTCGTGTAAGTGCTTATAAAGTGCATTTGTGTAGGATTCAGCAGTCATAACTCTATTGTCCATCTGCATGGGTGTCATGAAATTTGCCACTTCTGTCTTAAAAAGTGTGAAGTTGGCTTTGGAGAATATTTTTACGATGGTTTCCCTAATTGTGGGTGGGGGTGGGATGTGGATGTCTAGGCTGATTAGCTTGAGGTCGAATCTGACCAACGAGGAATTGACCTCTGGTGTGGAACACCGGTTTCCCATGTTGGTAATGACCAGGTTTAGGATATTGCTGCCCCTGGTGGGGGTGTGAATAAGTTGATCCAAGGCATTGGAATTTATGAATTCTAGAAAACGTTGAGCAAAAGAGTTGGTACATGAGTGGTTTTCCCTGTTAATGGTGGGGTAGTTGAAATCGCCCATTATTAGGGTGTTGGGTTGTACCCTAATGCTTTCCAGTGTATCAAGAAATGAGGAGTGGGAATCCTGGGGCATGGTGGGGGGTCTGTAGCAAGCTACAATTTGGATTGCGGTCTTGCCCAGAGTTAGTTGCACTTGGATAATCTCGGATGCATTATGCTGTGCAACTAGCCTAGAGGTGTGGATATCCATGCATGGATGTGGTGACAACATGCTTGGATATGGTGGGAGCATGCATGGATTGGTGAGAGCATGCAGAGATGTGGTGGGAGCATGTGCAGATGTCATGGGAGTATGCATGGATATGATGGGAGCATGCATGCATGGATACAGTGAGAGCATGCATGCACGGATGTGGTGGAAGCATGCATATGTGGATGTGATGGGAGTATGCATGCATGGATGTGGGAGCATGCATGCATGGATACAGTGGGAACATGCATGCATGGATGTGGTGAGAGCATGCACAGATCTGGTAGGAGCATGCATGCATGGATGTGATGGGAGCATGCATGGATGGATGTGGTGGGAGCATACATGCACAGATGTGGTGGGAACATGCATGTGTGGAAGTGGTGACAGCATGCATGCATGCACAGCTGTGGTGGGAGAATGCATGCATGGATGTGATTGGTGCAAGCATGCATGGATGTCGTGGGAGCATGCATACATGGATGTGGGGGAAGCATGCATACATGAATGGATGTGGTAGGAGCATGCATGCATGCATGGATGTGATCACACCATGCATGCATGCATACATGGATGTGGTGGGAGCACAGGCAGCACTTGCAGAGAAGTGGATGGGCACATTACCACCAGTGTATGGGGTCAGAATAAATAAACACAAAAACTTACTTAACCTCCTCTGATGCTTGTACAGATGACAGCAATTCCCGACACAACCCCCCCCCCCCCATGAACAGATCTGGAGGCTGAGTCCCCACTGTCAGGGAACCAGAACTAGGGTGTTACAGAAGAGGCCTGACAATTACAAGCTAGGAGAGAAAAAGAGAAAGTGAAAAAATGTAATAAATTCATGCAGCTGTAATTCTTATGAGGAGTGTGGCTTTTATGAGTGTACCCATCTGAAAGGTAGATCTTCTAAGAGTAGGGGCAGCACTTCAGCAGGTTTGTCCATTATTTTTTGGGTTTTGGAGATTGCACCTTTGTACATTTAGTTACACTGCTGGGTATTTTCACATTCTGTGTCTTATTTCACAGACAGGATATTTTACTGTTTTAGGACTTTATGTTAATGGAAATATTGACTGCTATTGTTAGCATACTATCTCTGATTAGAAAGACTTCTATTTATTGTTACTTAAAGTTTACCAAACATTATGTGACCTTGAAAATTAATGATACAATTTCTGTGATACAAACTGTGTGCATCACTTCTGAACTCCATGCCCCAATTGTTCACTCCATCCAGCTGCATCATCACTCTACAGTAAGGTGCATCATCACTCTACAGTAAGGTGCATCATCACTCTACAGAAAGGTACATCATCACTCTACAGTAAGGTACATCATCACTCTACAGTAAGGTACATCATCACTCTACAGTAAGGTGCATCATCACTCTACAGTAAGGTGCATCATCACTCTACAGTAAGGTACATCATCACTCTACAGTAAGGTGCATCATCACTCTACAGTAAGGTGCATCATCACTCTACAGTAAGGTGCATCATCACTCTACAGTAAGGTACATCATCACTCTACAGTAAGGTGCATCATTACTCTACAGTAAGGTACATCATCACCCTACAGTAAAGTGCATCATCACTCTACTGTAAGGTGCATCATCACTCTACATTAAGGTGCATCATCACTCTACAGTAAGGTACATCATCACCCTACAGTAAAGTGCATCATCACTCTACTGTAAGGTGCATCATCACTCTACATTAAGGTGCATCATCACTCTACAGTAAGGTGCATCATCACTCTACAGTAAGGTACATCATCACTCTACAGTAAGGTACATCATCACTCTACAGTAAGGTGCATCATCACTCTACATTAAGGTACATCATCACCCTACAGTAAAGTGCATCATCACTCTACTGTAAGGTGCATCATCACTCTACATTAAGGTGCATCATCACTCTACAGTAAGGTGCATCATCACTCTACAATAAGGTACATCATAACTCTGCAGTAAGGTGCATCATCACTCTACAGTAAGGTACATCATCACTCTACAATAAGGTACATCATAACTCTGCAGTAAGGTGCATCATCACTCTACAGTAAGGTACATCATCACTCTACAGTAAGGTGCATCATCACTCTACAATAAGGTACATCATCACTCTGCAGTAAGGTGCATCATCACTCTACAGTAAGGTGCATCATCATAGTACAGTAAGGTACATCATCACTCTACAGTAAGGTGCATCATCACTCTATAGAAAGGTGCATCATCACTCTACAGTAAGGTGCATCATCACTCTACAGTAAGGTGCATCATCACGCTACAGTAAGGTACATCATCGCTCTACAGTAAGGTGCATCATCACTCTACAGTAAGGTGCATTATCACTCTACAGTAAGGTACATCATCACTCTACAGTAAGGTACATAATCACTCTACAGTAAGGTGCATCATCACTCTACAGTAATGTGCATCATCACTCTACAGTAAGGTACAATCACTCTGCAGTAAGGTGCATTATCACTCTACAGTAAGGTGCATCATCACTCTACAGTAAGGTACATCATCACTCTATAGTAAGGTACACCATCACTCTACAGAAAGGTGCATCATCACTCTACAGTAAGGTGCATCATCACTCTACAGTAAGGTACATCATCACTCTACAGTAAGGTGCATCATCACAGTGCAGTAAGCTACATCATCACTCTACATTAAGGTGCATCATCACTCTACAGTAAGGTAGATCATTACTCTACAGTAAGGTGCATCATCACTCTACAGTACGGTACATCATCACTCTACAGTAAGGTACATCATCACTCTACAGTAAGGTGCATCATCACTCTATAGTAAGGTACATCATCACTCTACAGTAATGTACATCATCACTCTACAGTAAGGTGCATCATCACTATACAGTAAGGTACATCACCACTCTACAGTAAGGTGCATCATCACTCTACAGTAAGGTGCATCATCACTCTATAGTAAGGTACATCATCACTCTACAGTAATGTACATCATCACTCTACAGTAAGGTGCATCATCACTATACAGTAAGGTACATCACCACTCTACAGTAAGGTACGTCATCACTCTACAGTAAGGTACATCATCACTCTACAGTAAGGCGCATCATCACTCTACAGTAAGGTGCATCATCACTCTACAGTAAGGTACATCATCACAGTACAGTAAGCCACATCATCACTCTACAGTAAGGTGCATCATCACTCTACAGTAAGGTACATCATCACTCTACAGTAAGGTGCATCATCACTCTACAGTAAGGTACATCATCACTCTACAGTAAGGTGCATCATCACTCTACAGTAAGGTGCATCATCACTCTACAGTAAGGTACATCATCACCCTACAGTAAGGTGCATCATCACTATACAGTAAGGTGTATCATCACTCTACAGTAAGGTGCATCATCACTATACAGTAAGGTGTATCATCACTCTACAGTAAGGTACATCATCACAGTACAGTAAGCCACATCATCACTCTACAGTAAGGTACATCATCACTCTACAGTAATGTGCATCATCACTCTACAGTAAGGTACATCATCACTATACAGTAAGGTACATCATCACTCTACAGTAAGGTACATCATCACTATACAGTAAGGTACATCATCACTCTATAGTAAGGTACATCATCACTCTACAGTAAGGTACATCATCACTCTACAGTAAGGTGCATTATCACTCTACTCTAAGGTGCATCATCACTCTACAGTAAGGTGCATCATCACTCTACAGTAAGGTGCATCATCACTCTACAGTAAGGTACATCATCACTCTACAGTAAGGTGCATCATCACTCTACAGTAAGGTACATCATCACTCTACAGTAAGGTACATCATCACTCTACAGTAAGGTGCATCATCACTCTACAGTAAGGTACATCACCACTCTACAGTAAGGTGCATCATCACAGTGCAGTAAGCTACATCATCACTCTACATTAAGGTGCATCATCACTCTACAGTAAGGTAGATCATCACTCTACAGTAAGGTGCATCATCACTCTACAGTAAGGTACATCATCACTCTACAGTAAGGTGCATCATCACTCTATAGTAAGGTACATCATCACTCTACAGTAACGTACATCATCACTCTACAGTAAGGTGCATCATCACTATACAGTAAGGTACATCACCACTCTACAGTAAGGTGCATCATCACTCTACAGTAAGGTGCATCATCACTCTACAGTAAGGTACATCATCACTCTAAAGTAAGGTACATCATCACTCTATAGTAAGGTACATCATCACTCTACAGTAAGGTGCATCATCACTCTACAGTAAGGTGCATCATCACTCTACAGTAAGGTGCATCATCACTCTACAGTAAGGTACATCATCACCCTACAGTAAAGTGCATCATCACACTACTGTAAGGTGCATCATCTCTCTACATTAAGGTGCATCATCACTCTACAGTAAGGTGCATCATAACTCATCATCACTCTACAGTAAGGTGCATCATCACTCTACAGTAAGGTGCATCATCACTCTACAATAAGGTACATCATCACTCTGCAGTAAGGTGCATCATCACTCTACAGTAAGGTGCATCATCTCAGTACAGTTAGGTACATCATCACTCTACAGTAAGGTGCATCATCACTCTACAGTAAGGTACATCATCACTCTACAGTAAGGTGCATCATCACTCTATAGTAGGGTACATCATCACTCTACAGTAACGTACATCATCACTCTACAGTAAGGTGCATCATCACTATACAGTAAGGTACATCACCACTCTACAGTAAGGTGCATCATCAATCTACAGTAAGGTGCATCATCACTCTACAGTAAGGTACATCATCACTCTAAAGTAAGGTACATCATCACTCTATAGTAAGGTACATCATCACTCTACAGTAAGGTGCATCATCACTATACAGTAAGGTGCATCATCACTCTACAGTAAGGTACATCATCACTCTACAGTAAGGTACATCATCACTATACAGTAAGGTGCATCATCACTCTACAGTAAGGTACATCATCACTCTACAGTAAGGTGCATCATCACTCTACAGTAAGGTACATCATCACTCTACAGTAAGATACATCATCACTCTACAGTAATGTGCATCATCACTCTACAGTAAGGTGTATCATCACTCTACAGTAAGGTACATCATCACTCTACAGTAAGGTACATCATCACTCTACAGTAAGGTACATCATCCCCCTACAGTAAAGTGCATCATCACACTACTGTAAGGTGCATCATCACTCTACATTAAGGTGCATCATCACTCTACAGTAAGGTGCATCATAACTCATCATCACTCTACAGTAAGGTGCATCATCACTCTACAGTAAGGTGCATCATCACTCTACAATAAGGTACATCATCACTCTGCAGTAAGGTGCATCATCACTCTACAGTAAGGTGCATCATCACAGTACAGTTAGGTACATCATCACTCTGCAGTAAGATGCATCATCACTCTGCAGTAAGGTACATCATCACTCTACAGTAAAGTGCATCATCACACTACTGTAAGGTGCATCATCACTCTACATTAAGGTGCATCATCACTCTACAGTAAGGTGCATCATAACTCATCATCACTCTACAGTAAGGTGCATCATCACTCTACAGTAAGGTGCATCATCACTCTACAATAAGGTACATCATCACTCTACAGTAAGGTGCATCATCACTCTGCAGTAAGGTGCATCATCACTCTACAGTAAGGTGCATCATCACAGTACAGTAAGGTACATCATCACTCTGCAGTAAGATGCATCATCACTCTGCAGTAAGGTGCATCATCACTCTACAGTAAGGTACATCATCACTCTACAGTAAGGTGCATCATCACTCTATAGAAAGGTGCATCATCACTCTACAGTAAGGTGCATCATCAGTCTACAGTAAGGTGCATCATCACGCTACAGTAAGGTACATCATCGCTCTACAGTAAGGTGCATCATCACTCTACAGTAATGTGCATCATCACTCTACAGTAAGGTACAATCACTCTACAGTAAGGTGCATTATCACTCTACAGTAAGGTGCATCATCACTCTACAGTAAGGTACATCATCACTCTATAGTAAGGTACACCATCACTCTACAGAAAGGTGCATCATCACTCTACAGTAAGGTACATCATCACTCTACAGTAAGGTGCATCATCACTCTACAGTAAGGTACATCATCACTCTACAGTAGGGTGCATCATCACAGTGCAGTAAGCTACATCATCACTCTACATTAAGGTGCATCATCACTCTACAGTAAGGTAGATCATTACTCTACAGTAAGGTGCATCATCACTCTACAGTAAGGTACATCATCACTCTACAGTAAGGTACATCATCACTCTACAGTAAGGTACATCATCACTCTACAGTAAGGTGCATCATCACTCTACAGTAAGGTACAACATCACTCTACAGTAAGGTTCATCATCACTATACAGTAAGGTACATCACCACTCTACAGTAAGGTGCATCATCACTCTACAGTAAGGTACATCATCACTCTACAGTAAGGTGCATCATCACTATACAGTAAGGTACATCATCACTCTACAGTAAGGTGCATCATCACTCTACAGTAAGGTGCGTCATCTCTCTACAGTAAGGTACATCATCACTCTACAGTAAGGCGCATCATCACTCTACAGTAAGGTGCATCATCACTCTACAGTAAAGTGCATCATCACACTACTGTAAGGTGCATCATCACTCTACAGTAACGTACATCATCACTCTACAGTAAGGTGCATCATCACTCTACAGTAAGGTACATCATCACTCTACAGTAAGGTGCATCATCACTCTACAGTAAGGTACATCATCACTCTACAGAAAGGTGCATCATCACTCTACAGTAAGGTGCATCATCACTCTACAGTAAGGTGCATCATCACTCTACAGTAAGGTGCATCATCACTCTATAGTAAAGTACATCATCACTCTACAGTAAGGTACATCATCACTCTACAGTAAGGTACATCATCACTCTACAGTAAGGTGCATTATCACTCTACTCTAAGGTGCATCATCACTCTACAGTAAGGTGCATCATCACTCTACAGTAAGGTGCATCATCACTCTACAGTAAGGTACATCATCACTCTACAGTAAGGTGCATCATCACTCTACAGTAAGGTACATCATCACTCTACAGTAAGGTACATAATCACTCTACAGTAAGGTGCATCATCACTCTACAGTAAGGTACATCATCACTCTACAGTAAGGTGCATCATCACTCTACAGTAAGGTACATCATCACTCTACAGTAAGGTGCATCATCACTCTACAGTAAGGTACATCATCACTCTACAGTAAGGTGCATCATCACTCTACAGTAAGGTACATCATCACTCTACAGTAAGGTACATCATCACTCTACAGTAAGGTGCATCATCACTCTACAGTAAGGTACATCATCACTCTACAGTAAGGTGCATCATCACTCTACAGTAAGGTACATCATCACTCTACAGTAAGGTGCATCATCACTCTACAGTAAGGTACATCATCACTCTACAGTAAGGTACATAATCACTCTACAGTAAGGTGCATCATCACTCTACAGTAAGGTACATCATCACTCTACAGTAAGGTACATCATCACTCTACAGTAAGGTACATCATCACTCTACAGTAAGGTGCATCATCACTCTACAGTAAGGTGTATCATCACTCTACAGTAAGGTACATCATCACTCTACAGTAAGGTGCATCATCACTCTACAGTAAGGTACATCATCACTCTACAGTAAGGTGCATCATCACTCTACAGTAAGGTACATCATCACTCTACAGTAAGGTGTATCATCACTCTACAGTAAGGTACATCATCACCCTACAGTAAGGTGCATCATCACTATACAGTAAGGTGTATCATCACTCTACAGTAAGGTACATCATCACTCTACAGTAAGGTACATCATCACTCTACAGTAAGGTGCATCATTACTCTACTGTAAGGTGCATCATCACTCTACAGTAAGGTACATCATCACTCTACAGTAAGGTACATCATCACTCTACAGTAAGGTACATCATCACTCTACAGTAATGTACATCATCACTCTACAGTAAGGTACATCATCACTATACAGTAAGGTACATCATCACAGTACAGTAAGCCACATCATCACTCTACAGTAAGGTACATCATCACTCTACAGTAAGGTGGATCATCACTCTACAGTAAGGTACATCATCACTCTACAGTAAGGTGGATCATCACTCTACAGTAAGGTACATCATCACTCTACAGTAAGGTGCATCATCACTCTACAGTAAGGTACATCATCACTCTACAGTAAGGTGCATCATCACTCTACAGTAAGGTGCATCATCACTCTATAGTAAAGTACATCATCACTCTACAGTAAGGTACATCATCACTCTACAGTAAGGTGCATCATTACTCTACAGTAAGGTACATCATCACGCTACAGTAAGGTGCATCATCACTCTACAGTAAGGTAGATCATTACTCTACAGTAAGGTGCATCATCACTCTACAGTAAGGTACATCATCACTCTACAGTAAGGTACATCATCACTCTACAGTAAGGTGCATCATTACTCTACAGTAAGGTACATCATCACTCTACAGTAATGTGCATCATCACTCTACAGTAAGGTGCATCATCACTCTACAGTAAGGTGCATCATCACTCTACAGTAAGGTGCATCATCACTCTACAGTAAGGTACATCATCACTCTACAGTAAGGTACATCATCACTCTACAGTAAGGTACATCATCACTCTACAGTAAGGTGCATCATCACTCTACAGTAAGGTGCATCATCACTCTACAGTAAGGTACATCATCACTCTACAGTAAGGTGCATCATCACTCTACAGTAAGGTACATCATCACTCTACAGTAAGGTACATCATCACTCTACAGTAAGGTGCATCATCACTCTACAGTAAGGTACATCATCACTCTACAGTAAGGTGCATCATCACTCTACAGTAAGGTACATCATCACTCTACAGTAAGGTACATCATCACTCTACAGTAAGGTACATCATCACTCTACAGTAAGGTGCATCATCACTCTACAGTAAGGTACATCATCACTCTACAGTAAGGTGCATCATCACTCTACAGTAAGGTACATCATCACTCTACAGTAAGGTGCATCATCACTCTACAGTAAGGTACATCATCACTCTACAGTAAGGTACATCATCACTCTACAGTAAGGTGCATCATCACTCTACAGTAAGGTACATCATCACTCTACAGTAAGGTGCATCATCACTCTACAGTAAGGTACATCATCACTCTACAGTAAGGTGCATCATCACTCTACAGTAAGGTACATCATCACTCTACAGTAAGGTACATCATCACTCTACAGTAAGGTACATCATCACTCTACAGTAAGGTACATCATCACTCTACAGTAAGGTACATCATCACTCTACAGTAAGGTGCATCATCACTCTACAGTAAGGTACATCATCACTCTACAGTAAGGTGCATCATCACTCTACAGTAAGGTACATCATCACTCTACAGTAAGGTGCATCATCACTCTACAGTAAGGTGCATCATCACTCTACAGTAAGGTACATCATCACTCTACAGTAAGGTGCATCATCACTCTACAGTAAGGTACATCATCACTCTACAGTAAGGTGCATCATCACTCTACAGTAAGGTACATCATCACTCTACAGTAAGGTACATAATCACTCTACAGTAAGGTGCATCATCACTCTACAGTAAGGTACATCATCACTCTACAGTAAGGTGCATCATCACTCTACAGTAAGGTACATCATCACTCTACAGTAAGGTGCATCATCACTCTACAGTAAGGTGCATCATCACTCTACAGTAAGGTACATCATCACTCTACAGTAAGGTGCATCATCACTCTACAGTAAGGTACATCATCACTCTACAGTAAGGTACATAATCACTCTACAGTAAGGTGCATCATCACTCTACAGTAAGGTACATCATCACTCTACAGTAAGGTACATAATCACTCTACAGTAAGGTGCATCATCACTCTACAGTAAGGTACATCATCACTCTACAGTAAGGTGCATCATCACTCTACAGTAAGGTACATCATCACCCTACAGTAAGGTGCATCATCACTCTACAGTAAGGTACATCATCACTCTACAGTAAGGTACATAATCACTCTACAGTAAGGTGCATCATCACTCTACAGTAAGGTACATCATCACTCTACAGTAAGGTACATCATCACTCTACAGTAAGGTACATAATCACTCTACAGTAAGGTGCATCATCACTCTACAGTAAGGTGTATCATCACTCTACAGTAAGGTGTATCATCACTCTACAGTAAGGTACATCATCACTCTACAGTAAGGTACATCATCACTCTACAGTAAGGTGCATCATCACTCTACAGTAAGGTACATCATCACTCTACAGTAAGGTGCATCATCACTCTACAGTAAGGTACATCATCACTCTACAGTAAGGTACATCATCACTCTACAGTAAGGTGTATCATCACTCTACAGTAAGGTACATCATCACCCTACAGTAAGGTGCATCATCACTATACAGTAAGGTGTATCATCACTCTACAGTAAGGTACATCATCACTCTACAGTAAGGTACATCATCACTCTACAGTAAGGTGCATTATTACTCTACTGTAAGGTGCATCATCACTCTACAGTAAGGTACATCATCACTCTACAGTAAGGTACATCATCACTCTACAGTAAGGTGCATCATCACTCTATAGTAAGGTACATCATCACTCTACAGTAATGTACATCATCACTCTACAGTAAGGTACATCATCACTATACAGTAAGGTACATCATCACAGTACAGTAAGCCACATCATCACTCTACAGTAAGGTACATCATCACTCTACAGTAAGGTGGATCATCACTCTACAGTAAGGTACATCATCACTCTACAGTAAGGTGGATCATCACTCTACAGTAAGGTACATCATCACTCTACAGTAAGGTGCATCATCACTCTACAGTAAGGTACATCATCACTCTACAGTAAGGTGCATCATCACTCTACAGTAAGGTGCATCATCACTCTATAGTAAAGTACATCATCACTCTACAGTAAGGTACATCATCACTCTACAGTAAGGTGCATCATTACTCTACAGTAAGGTACATCATCACTCTACAGTAAGGTGCATCATCACTCTACAGTAAGGTAGATCATTACTCTACAGTAAGGTGCATCATCACTCTACAGTAAGGTACATCGTCACTCTACAGTAAGGTACATCATCACTCTACAGTAAGGTGCATCATTACTCTACAGTAAGGTACATCATCACTCTACAGTAATGTGCATCATCACTCTACAGTAAGGTGCATCATTACTCTACAGTAAGGTGCATTATCACTCTACTCTAAGGTGCATCATCACTCTACAGTAAGGTACATCATCACTCTATAGTAAGGTACA
Organism: Protopterus annectens; assembly: GCF_019279795.1. Classification (NCBI taxonomy): domain Eukaryota; kingdom Metazoa; phylum Chordata; order Ceratodontiformes; family Protopteridae; genus Protopterus; species Protopterus annectens. The sequence goes on from NC_056744.1 coordinate 303,927,923, forward strand.
TCATCACTCTACAGTAAGGTACATCATCAATCTACAGTAAGGTGCATTATCACTCTACTCTAAGGTGCATCATCACTCTACAGTAAGGTGCATCATCACTCTACAGTAAGGTGCATCATCACTCTACAGTAAGGTACATCATCACTCTAAAGTAAGGTACATCATCACTCTACAGTAAGGTACATCATCACTCTACAGTAAGGTGCATCATCACTCTACAGTAAGGTACATCATCACTATACAGTAAGGTACATCATCACTCTTCAGTAAGGTAGATCATTACTCTACAGTAAGGTGCATCATCACTCTACAGTAAGGTACATAATCACTCTACAGTAAGGTGCATCATCACTCTACAGTAAGGTACATCATCACTCTACAGTAAGGTGCATCATCACTCTACAGTAAGGTACATCATCACTCTACAATAAGGTACATCATCACTCTACAGTAAGGTGCATCATCACTCTACAGTAAGGTACATCATCACTCTACAGTAAGGTGCATCATCACTCTACAGTAAGGTGCATCATCACTCTACAGTAAGGTACATCATCACTCTACAGTAAGGTGCATCATCACTCTACAGTAAGGTGTATCATCACTCTACAGTAAGGTACATCATCACTCTACAGTAAGGTACATCATCACTCTACAGTAAGGTGTATCATCACTCTACAGTAAGGTACATCATCACTCTACAGTAAGGTGCATCATCACTCTACAGTAAGGTACATCATCACTCTACAGTAAGGTACATCATCACTCTACAGTAAGGTGCATCATCACTCTACAGTAAGGTGCATCATCACTCTACAGTAAGGTACATCATCGCTCTACAGTAAGGTGCATCATCACTCTACAGTAAGGTACATAATCACTCTACAGTAAGGTACATCATCACTCTACAGTAAGGTGCATTATCACTCTACATTAAGGTGCATCATCACTCTACAGTAAGGTGCATCATAACTCATCATCACTCTACAGTAAGGTACATCATCACTCTACAGTAAGGTGCATCATCACTCTACAGTAAGGTGCATCATCACTCTATAGTAGGGTACATCATCACTCTACAGTAAGGTACATCATCACTCTACAGTAAGGTGCATTATCACTCTACTCTAAGGTGCATCATCACTCTACAGTAAGGTGCATCATCACTCTACAGTAAGGTGCATCATCACTCTACAGTAAGGTACATCATCACTCTACAGTAAGGTGTATCATCACTCTACAGTAAGGTACATCATCACTCTACAGTAAGGTACATCATCACTCTACAGTAAGGTGTATCATCACTCTACAGTAAGGTACATCATCACTCTACAGTAAGGTGCATCATCACTCTACAGTAAGGTGCATCATCACTCTACAGTAAGGTGCATCATCACTCTACAGTAAGGTACATCATCACTCTACAGTAAGGTGCATCATCACTCTACAGTAAGGTACATCATCACTCTACAGTAAGGTACATCATCACTCTACAGTAAGGTACATCATCACTCTACAGTAAGGTGCATTATCACTCTACTCTAAGGTGCATCATCACTCTACAGTAAGGTGCATCATCACTCTACAGTAAGGTACATCATCACTCTACAGTAAGGTGCATCATCACTCTACAGTAAGGTACATCATCACTCTACAGTAAGGTACATCATCACTCTACAGTAAGGTGCATCATTACTCTACTGTAAGGTGCATCATCACTCTACAGTAAGGTACATCATCACTCTACAGTAAGGTGCTTCATCACTCTACAGTAAGGTGCATCATCACTCTACAGTAAGGTACATCATCACTCTACAGTAAGGTACATCATCACCCTACAGTAAGGTGCATCATCACTATACAGTAAGGTACATCATCACTCTACAGTAAGGTACATCATCACTCTACAGTAAGGTGCATCATTACTCTACTGTAAGGTGCATCATCACTCTACAGTAAGGTACATCATCACTCTACAGTAAGGTACATCATCACTCTATAGTAAGGTGCATCATCACTCTACAGTAAGGTACATCATCACTCTACAGTAAGGTGCATCATCACTCTACAGTAAGGTACATCATCACTCTATAGTAAGGTACACCATCACTCTACAGTAAGGTGCATCATCACTCCACAGTAAGGTACATTGGTTTCTTGTATTTTCTTAACAGTTAGTGTGTTTTTCATTCTGGTTCAACCTTGTACTAGAACATTACAAATTAGAGTATACTGTGTTAAGTCTGCTAACTGTTTGCCTTCTGCTGTTAATGTGTAGTAAATATATCAGCAAGTTTCTAGTGATGTTTTACTCTAGGTTTCAGTAGTAGCAGCTGAGTGTTGTCTTAATCTGTTAATGGAAGTTTTTGTTGTAATACCCGACTTTTTTTTATGAACAGCACAGCTACTGGATAATTTCAGAGTTTCTGTTTATATAGAGTTTTGTCATTAACTAGGATTGCTTGTTTTTTCATATGTTGCACACTTTAGCTGCCTTTTCTGAGCGCTTAAATATCACATTTGCAGAATGTATTTTGGGTAGCAAAGAGTGGGATGTAACAGATAGGCGTACTACCTGTCCCACTAATATATGTAATCCTACATCTCAGTAACCCCACACGTGCATGCACACACATACCTCTTTTTTTAGTTGTATTATTCTTTCTGTCTTTCTGTAGTGTGGAAGCCACTTTTTTGTTGTTAGCATTCCCAAACTTGCACAAATACATTTATCTCCTGTCAGCTTTCTTATTTTCCTGTTTAAAGGCTAGAAAGCTGAAATGTACAACTCTGAAATACAGTACATTACTCTTGGTTGCCAAACATTACGTAATGTGGCTGAGTATTGTCAAATAGTAACGTACCTATCAAATTCAACCAAAAAGCAATCCTTATTAACTTCTCTCTCTCTCTCCTCCAGTGAACCAATCAACCACATAGTAAGTCTGACTGCTGCTGCAAAAGTTATCATATCCCAAAAATCAGCAAGCAAAAAGTCGTGGTTCCAAAAAGTTTTACTGAAACACAGACACGTACAAGGCTTAAAGCGCTTTTCGTTTGCACTAAAGCAAACTTCTTCAGAAGGCCATGTAACTAAAAAAATGCCACATTTTAAAACATTTTAAAATACATCACTGCTTACATCACAGGTATTAATTACTGTGTGAAAAACAGCTTAAAGTTATAGAATATTAAAAGACAAATGGATATAAACCTAATACCATAATACCAATTGCCTCAGGTATAACCTTCATGAAATTCAGAAACTTTAAAAACCAAAATACAAAAAACCAAAAAAAAATAAAATGTAGATATAGTATAATGTAATAGACTGTCATATAATATTGTATGAATTTCACCTGGAGACGTAAGAGTTCACAAGGAACAGTACATTAAGTTAAATCTATGTAAGGCAATTTCCAAGCCTCAGACTAATAATTTAAAGAACTTCCTTCTCTTCTTTATGTTGCCCCTACCCTAACTAACTTACAAACTTCTATCCTAAGCAAGATGGAATAGTGCTACAACAAAGTTGCAAAGTTTGCCACAAACTCTTGATATCATATCACACACACCACTGTAAACCACAACTAGAACTAAACTGGCTTGAACTCCCCAACCAACTTGCCTTTATTCAGCTGTCCACCTTGCACAACCTTATTTTCAAGCCTACTGCCTACCCTCCACTAGCCAATCTAGTCGCGACTTACACACCAAATCAGTCCCTATGATCAGAAGACAAAAATCTCTTGGCTATCACAAAACCCACAAGAAAACCAGGTCACTCTCTATATTCATACTCTTTCTCTCTACATTGGAATTCACTACCTCTAGCTATCAGGTCTATGCCTGGCCTAACCCATTTCAAACTGTCTTTAAAAATCATCTCAAAAGTACACGGCTCTGCTCCTGCATAAAGCCTGCCTAATGCACAGCTCTTTCCTCTTCTTCCACACTAGCCTCATCCTCCTCTTCTGTCACCTTTCACTCCCTCACAGTCTGCAAGGGCCTACAGCTCTCCTAACCTTATCCTTAAGTTACTGCTCAGGCTGTAATGTGTCTATTCTTAACTCTCTCACTAACTGCATCACTACATTTCTGGCGATTATTTGCCTAACTGAAATCAACATTCTATTTTTTCATGTACTAGAACAGTTAATGTCATACATGGCACTACCTACATATTACTTTTGGACACTATCTACTCATAGGATATGTATATGGTGAGAGTGACTATTACTAGCTATGTTTTAACTATAGAATTATCTAGATGTATAATCTTGTAACATACTTTCTTTCAAAAAACACCAAAACTAAAAGCAAAATCAAACCAAGAATGAAAATCACTTGGCACCACAGGACCCGGACGCACGTAAACAAAGGCTTTCAAAATAAGCAGATGAAGAAATACAACAGCTGCTAGGTCTCCAAAAAGATCCTTTAATGTAACTAGGCAAAGTAAAAATCCACAATATCTTCCAAGCGCTTTCACTCGACCACATGCGAGCTTTCTCAAAGCAAACAACATTGCTGGAAGTTCATTCACATTAAATACTTCCAGAATCATCACATGACTTCCTGTGAACCTTTCCCACCAGGAAAATCACCATATAAGGAAATTCTAAAATACATTCTTATTATCATTAAAAATAATTCATGTTCTAAAAATAATTAATTTTCTAAAAATGTCTTGGCGACTGAATAGCATAATGAACTTAAAATTGAATACAATCTATTAAAATGTGTCCTAAAACAATTCTGTAAAATATTTTTATAGTTTTATAATACAAACAAGTGCAGTAACCCCTTTTAACCATCGGGGGTGAAATCAAAACTCCAATTTAAAACCTAGAGTTACTAACTGGCATTGTAAAACATTTCTTATCTGAGTTGCCAATGTATAACATTCCATATATCATATTATAAAATCTTATGGATTCAAAAGTGAATAAAACAATAGATGTTATGTTCTGATAAACTGTGTTATAGACGAGCTTGTCTGAATTTCAAAACACTAGTGATGTTGAGGATGTCATTCAGACCTGGGTATCTAGTAGCGTCTAACCGGAGCTGCCAAAATAGCTCACGGTATTCTAATTTTGACTCCCAACTACCCCCTCTTATATCCGGTTGTACCTGTTCCAACACCATAAACTTTATGTCCATGTCCTTACATGTCAAGGAGTGTTTATAAAAGGCATTACTTTCCTTCCTTACATTGATGCCATTGAAGTGTTCGTAAACCCTTCTCCTAAACACCCTTTTGGTTTTCCCAATGTAAAAAGCATGGCACGTAACACAGCAACCAAGATAGACCACGCCCTTGTATCCACAGTTAAAATGTTTGTTGGACCGGAACTTAAATCTTCTAGAGGAAAGGTAGCAGGACCCCGAATTTAGCATAGCGTGGCATTGCTTGCACATCCCACAGGGATAAGTGCCTAATTTCTTTCTATTGTGATTCTGTGGATCCTCTAACCTAATATCTAAAAGTTCTTTCAAATTCCTGCCCCTTTTCCTAACAAAAGAGGGGTAACTGGGCATAGAATTCTTAAGATCTTCCTGAAGCTTGAGAATGGGCCAATATTTCTTGATAATCTTCTCGATTTGATCTGAGTTGTTGGAGAAAGTGTGTATAAAACTATTTTTTCCCTGTAAAATGTGTTTTGAAGGGTTTGGGGAAATCTCATTAACCCCCACCCCCAATAAAGGAGGATATTTATTTGCCCTCTTCTCAGAAATTTCTACAACTAGTGCTTCTACCAGGGCTTCCGGATATTGTTTATCCATAAAGAATCCCTTTAAAATGGAAACTTCCTCATTGAAAAGTTCGTCCGTGCTGAACAATTGTGAAGCCCTAATTAGTTGACCCTTCACTATCACCTTCTTTTGATAGAAAGGATGTCCACTGTGGTAATTCAGGAATGCATTTGAAAAAGTGCTTTTCCTGTAAATCTTAGACTGAAAACAACTATTTGAATAATCCTTCACTAGTGATTTTCAACTTATTTTTGTATAGTATTTCTAATGTCATTTGTATTGTATTGGATTATACTGTACTTCGTCTGTATGTGGAGCTTTTCTCCCTGGGCCTCTGCTGAAAATGGGTTCTGTAGACCCAGTCAGACCACCCCGGTAAACAAATGTCAAATAAATACATAAAATTTATGACCTAAAACATCTGTTGACATTTTTAAACTGGCAGCTGCAGTAGGAAGTTTAACCCCAACTGTCTGACAACTATAAAAGACATTTGCAAAACATAAAGAAAGCGAACTAATCACTACAACAGTGCTGAACAAACAACTTACAAAAATAAGAACTACAAGCTTAAGTGATACAGATAAAATACAATGTGTTAACTGCTTTAGTTCTTTAATAAAATCAGGAACTTTATCAGAACATTAGACATTAAACAATCAATCTGTGAAATACCTTTTACAAAGTCATATATCAAATCAAATGACACAGCTATACAATAATCCTTGCTTCTATTTAAAATGATATAGGTACAAAGTCATATATCAAATCAAATGAGACATCTATACAATAATCCTTGCTTCTATTTAAAATGATATAGGTACAAAGTCATATATCAAATCAAATGACATATCTATACAATAATCCTTGCTTCTATTTAAAATGATATAGGTACAAAGTCATATATCAAATCAAATGAGACATCTATACAATAATCCTTGCTTCTATTTAAAATGATATAGGTACAAAGTCATATATCAAATCAAATGAGACATCTATACAATAATCCTTGCTTCTATTTAAAATGATATAGGTACAAAGTCATATATCAAATCAAATGACACATCTAAACAATAATCCTTGCTTCTATTTAAAATGATATAGGTACAAAGTCATATATCAAATCAAATGACACATCTATACAATAATCCTTGCTTCTATTTAAAATGATATAGGTACAAAGTCATATATCAAATCAAATGACATATCTATACAATAATCCTTGCTTCTATTTAAAATGATATAGGTACAAAGTCATATATCAAATCAAATGACATATCTATACAATAATCCTTGCTTCTATTTAAAATGATATAGGTACAAAGTCATATATCAAATCAAATGAGACATCTATACAATAATCCTTGCTTCTATTTAAAATGATATAGGTACAAAGTCATATATCAAATCAAATGACACATCTATACAATAATCCTTGTTTCTATTTAAAATGATATAGGTACAAAGTCATATATCAAATCAAATGACACATCTATACAATAATCCTTGCTTCTATTTAAAATGATATATCTATAAATAAGTAAAATATTTACTGTCATAATGTAAAAAAGCTAACTTTTAAGTATAAATAAATTAACAAATATTTTGTTATAAAACTATTAATAATAACAAAACTTAGAATTCACAATATCCTTGACTTTAATAGACATTTGGTATTGATGTTTTCAATTAGTCCTGGAATTTAATCAGCAGCTAAAGATAGTTGCCATTTCACTTCTATTTCTAGCTTTTATTAAAGTCACCTAGTAATGCTTCATCTTTAAATTGTTCCAAAAAAAAATTTTTTTATAAAGTCTTTACAAACTAATGAATGCTTTGCCAAAGTATTTTTAATATCATTATTCTTAATTGCTAACCAATGTTTCTACATCCTCTGTGACTGCTTTCCAGTATTTTTCCTACACAGAAACTGTCACAGGTGTAACGGGATGCTATGTAAATCATCCCACCTGAATTGCAGGTGTATCCGTCTCTACTAAAAAGTTCTCTAGTAGTATATTTGATTCTTACACTAAAACCAGTGTTTATGAGTCTGCATAACTTGCAATCATAACATGAATATGTACCTGTTGATTTTGTTTGTTTGTGTCTTTCGGCTTTTCCCGGTTAGGGGTCGCCACAGCGGAATTCTGGTCCGCTAATGATTGGTAGTGGATTTTTACGTATTGGGTTACCAGCCCTGATGCACAACCTTCAACGAAGGCATGCCCCATTCACGTATGCCTCCACACAAAAGACGATCTAGCTAAGAATTGAATGGGACAACGTCTTGCTATGAGACGACAACGCTACCGCAGCACCACCACCACAGTATTACCTGTTGATTTAGTAGTGTTCCTTAATACTTTGTTGTTGACCCTTTCCTAAAAGATCTTTAATAGTATGGGTCTTTTTATAAACAAGTTTTGGAAAGTTTCCTATAGCAGACACTAAATTTTGATTTCCTGTTATTATTTTCCAGTTATCAACAATAACTTCAGTAATGTTGTTCATGTTGTTGTTGTGTCTTTCGGCTTTTCCCGGTTAGGGGTCACCACAGCAGAACTCCGGTCCGCTAATGATTGGTAGTTGATTTTTACGTGCCATGTTACCAGCCCTGATGCACAACCTTCAATGAAGGTATGCCCATTCACGCATGTCTCCACGCAGAAGACGCTCTAACTGAGAATCGAACCGGACAGTGTCTTACTGTGAGGTGACAACACTACCACAGCACCACCACTGGAATAGGAAATGATCTGATAATAGAATATGCCTAAAATGAATTTGTAAAAGGTATTTAGGAGATTGACTGTTTAATGATTTTATTAAAGAATGAAAATTACTTATTGTATTTATTTAGTTGACATTTGTTAACTGGATTAGTCTGACTGGGCAGATGCCCTTTTTCAGTGGAGACCCGAGGAGAAAAGCTGCAAAAGATACATACATGATACAATGTGACAAAAGAAATCACGTATTACAGTCATCAGATACAAAATGACAAAAGAAATCACGTATTACAGTCATCAGATACAAAATGACAAAATAAATCAAGTATTGCAGTCATCAGATATAAAATGACAAAATAAATAAATTATTACAGTCAGCACATACAATTATGTCCTGTACATACACACAGTACAATTGCTTTGATGCTTACATATTTACATGATATAATATGAAAAAAGCAATAAAGTTTCATAGTAATGACATATAATTAATTCCCATGCATAATCACATTACGATTGCTTGGATGCTTTTATATATATATATATATATATATATATATATATATATATGTGTGCGGGTGTGTATGTGTGTGTGTGTGTGTGTGTGTTGTGTGAGTGCATATGTGTTTGTGTGTGCGTGTGTGCGTGTGTGTGCATGTGCGTGCAGCGCGTGTGTCTGCGTGTGTGTGTGTGTGTGTGTGTGTGTGTGTGCGTGTGTGTGTGTGTGTGTGTGTGTGTGTGCGTGTGTGTGTGTGTGTGTGTGTGTGTGTGTGTGTGTGTGTGTGTGTGTGTGTGTGTGTGTGTGTGTGTGTGTGTGTGTGTGTGTGTGTGTGCATGTGTGTGTGCATGTGCGTGTGTGTGTGCGTGAAATGAAGTAAGTCTGGGATAAAATGAAAATTCACTTCAGTGCCAGAGGGTCAGTAGCATACCCTCATTTTTTAGAACAAGCATGTTAAAAAATAGATAATGGAGTGGAGCAGAAAAAGAACAGGAGGAAGTGGTCAGGGCGAGGGAGGTCCGTGCGTTTAATATGGGGTCTTTTAAAGTGTTTTTAAAACAGTTAGTGTTACTGATCATTCTGAGCAATAGTAACAGAATGATTGTAGAGACGTTTGCCAATGTTTTATTTTTTTTGGCTTGTAAGTTTCCAGGAGGTGTTGGTCACAACTATGGAGAGTACAATTAGGAGTGTAGACAGATATGGCATTAGAGAGAGCAGGACAGGAGTTGGGTTGGCTAAGAATGGACTGGGTCAGATGTAGCTGAGGCAGGAGGAGTTGCTGGCGTAATTCTAGCCACTGCAGTTTTTTTAGAAATAGGCAGTGGTGTGAGGAATACGGTTGATTTGCTGCAAATCTGTCTGTTTTATTATGTGTGAGTTCTAGTTTAGTTAAAACATTAGCTTGTAGGTTAGTAAGAATTGGGGCAGCATATAGTAGGGAGGATAGTAGACAGGCTTATGCAAGAGAGAGTTTAGATTTATTAGTGAGGAATTTTTTTGTTTTTATAGATTTATTAGTGAGGATTTTTTTTGTTTTTATAGAGCAGGCCAAGTTTTAGATGAGTCATTTTAATGGCCTGTTGGATGTGAAGATCAAATTTTAGTTAGTCGTCAGTTATGACCCCCAACAGTTTAGTGTGGGGTTCTACCTTGATAGTTATGTCATGCTTAACAAGTGCTTAACAAATTATATTTTGTTTGTATCATTTAAACATTTAGTGTTTATTTTTGTAGGATATAAAGGAAAGCGAGATCTGAAAGCCCTGTTGCTCAGCACTTTATGGCACAACATAAGAGAGATCATACTTCACTGTCAGCCGCAGTGTTTGATTATGTAAACACTGCAAATAAAAACATTCAAAATACTGTGAATAAAGACATTCAAAATAGTGTTGATTATGTAAACACTGCGAATAAAGACATTCAAAATGTTAAAAGCATCTTACCACATAGGAAGACATTACTAAAGTTTCCACAAAGAACACACAGGGTACTCTTCCAAAAAACAGACTATAGGCAGGCAAGGTAAAATTACCTTACCTGCCTGGAGTCTGTTTTTTTTGGAAAAGAGTTACCCTGTGTGTTCTTTGTGGACATTTGGTTTGGACTTTTTGTTTTTATTGTTCATTTTAAAGTTTAATACCTTAAACTCTAAAGGGATGGATACTGAATATTCTTAGAAAACTATGATGTCATTGTTTCATGAGGAGTCACATGTCTGTTGCTCATTTTCTAATTGTTTTAATTCATTGTCATTAACTGTTTGTTTGCTTATAAAAATATGAGTTTTAACTTGATTTTATGTGCCACTGAAGACAGGAGGCAAGGCACCAGAGCCCCTTTGCTTCTTTATTGATGGACACTAGCTCTTAAAGAGGCATGATTCATCAGTAATAGTTGTATAACAATATGACTTGTAATCATATTTGTTTAACTTGAACTCCTAAAAGTGTAATGTCCAATGACTGACTGCCACTTGACATGACCCTTGTTATCTTGTCAAGTAATTTGACATGATCCTACTAGAAGTTTATCTTAATGATTTGTAATGCCATTCATTATTACTGTAATGTTTTAAATATCTCTATGTGTAGCACATACTGCAATTTTTCTATTTTCACTTGTATGAGGAGCTTTTCTCCCTGGGCCTCTATTGAAAGCAGGTTTTGCTGACCCAGTCAGAGTATCCCGGTAAACATATGTCAAATAATAAAAATAAATAAATCAAAAAATAAATGTGACCATTACTGTCCATCTCATGAGCCTTTATTGGTGCATTATTTCTCTTTAGCTCTTTCATGTGCATCCAAAATCAGGAGAGTAAAGGTATGTGGGCAGTGGCTTGAGATTACATCTTTGTACACTCACAGGGGCATCCCAATGCTGGGAAGGCCAAGGTTGGGGAGTGACACTTGTCTGAGGATCATATCCCACTCATATAAGATTCCTGCATCACTAGTCCTTATGATAAACACAGGGTGGGTATCTCAGAAATGTCCGAGCAAAGGTTAACCTGTCCAGTGCAATGATAAAGGACACAACCTAGTTACTTAGACCATTGAATTCCATACCACGCAGATGTCCAGGATTCTGCAGAATGTGCCTCAGTTGTATTCATATTTTTGCCCGTTTCCTCATGAAATGTTTGATTTTTTTGGTAAATCACTGAGGATTACAGTCAGTAAATAATTCAATAATGCCAAACATTAGAGTTTCATAATTATTGTCCTGAAAATGCATGCTGATGAAAAACCTGTTGTTCCATTAAGTTTTTACGTGAATTTGAGTAATATTAAAAACTGTCTCTGATTTTGGGCCTTTGTTCCTCTCTTATTTTGTCTTGCCCAGATTTCCTGAGTAAAGAAGCTGATGGGTATGCTGTATTCTAACACATACAACAGAGGTTTTATGGCACAAACCTTTTGAAGTTAAAAGAAAAGTATTTAATAAGTAGCAGAAACACTTTTTTTCTCAGAACGTTAATAACTTCAGTGAATGATTCTACATCCGTCAGATAAAATAACAAATAATGCGTGTATGCAGAACACTATAGACATCGCCGTTTACAGCAATGAGCCTGATTGTGTGGTTTTTATAACACATATTTAACCACAGGAAATTCAGTCAAATTAAATAATAAAGGGAAGAAGGAAACAATTGTCTGGTTTGTCTGCTCTAGACTAACAACTCACAGCACAAGTGTCCACCTTCAGAGATGACTTAATAGCACTGTCTAGTTAAGGGATGTGTGCAGTGACTCACAGTTTTAAAGTAGAGACTGAGAGAATCAAACCCATGGCAGAAGAGCTACAGGGCAACACCTGTTATCACCTCATAGTTTTAAAGTAGAGACTGAGAGAATCAAACCCGTGGTAGAAGAGCTACAGGGCCACACCTGTTATCACCTCATAGTTTTAAAGTAGAGACTGAGAGAATCAAACCCATGGCAGAAGAGCTACAGGGCAACACCTGTTATCACCTCATAGTTTTAAAGTAGAGACTGAGAGAATCAAACCCGTGGTAGAAGAGCTACAGGGCCACACCTGTTATCACCTCATAGTTTTAAAGTAGAGACTGAGAGAATCAAACCCACGGCAGAAGAGCTACAGGGCCACACCTGTTATCACCTCATAGTTTTAACTGTTTGTGTTGAACTGTCACACACTTCTGATAATGACGCTTTCATTTCTACAGTAGTATTGGTTTTACTTAAGTTGGTTGTTCCACACTTAACTTCTTACTTTGCATATTTTCCAGAAATATCTATCTCTTATTCTTAGCCATTATACAAAGATTTCAAACATCTCACAGTTAGTGTCAGTTTATTACTATTACTTGGTCCAAAGAGGTCATGTACCTAACCAGGCATATGCAGCAACTAGAGTGACCTCACATGTGCTTTACAAAAAGAATACAAGGCATAACAAACCTGTCTTATGCAGAGACCCTTAAAGCCCTTTCCCTCTACTCAGTCTCCTATAGATTGCTGAGGGATGATCTATGCCTGGCATACAAGGTATCCACAAACTCTACACTTATGAATCTCCTGCATATTTGTAAGTCAAACAGTACCAGAAATACAAGGTCTAGGGACCTGAATTTTGTCTCTGACATAAACAGAGCACGTTGGAGGGACAGGTATGGGTCCCAAACACTGACCCTCCTATGGAAAAGGCTTTCCATCCATGTAAAGCTTAGTGAAGCTGAGTTCATCTATTATCCAATTTAAGTGCAACCTAGACCAGTGGATGGGGAATAGGACATTTACAGCGGGCATGGTACCCATGTCCCTTATGGACAGAGGTAGCTTATAAATACCTGGCCCTCGATGTCCTGTTTGGGCACAGGATATCATAATTCTTTCAGAAAAAACTTGGTTAGGCTTGGAAAGGCCCCCCCTTGGATCATTAGCCTAGTAACAATCTATGACTCTATGAATCTATGAATTATTTCTTAATTTGCTTTATTTTTTTATCTTGAGCAGGTAGGTGGGCATAGGGCCACTGAGGCCATTTTCAGCCATGATCTGACTACAAATAAAGGAAATTACAACAAAATGTGAACACATTTAATGCCAGTGGATGGTTAAACACACAGGCAATATGTTACAGTGAGTAATAGTTTGAGAATAAAGCTATTAGTCAGACAAGTGAGATATACTAAAGCGGAAACAGAAGCAGCTGTAAGAAGAAAGAGGCAAGTAAGAAAAATAGATTTGTCATCCAGTGCTGCCAGAAATGTCAGGAACAGTGTGCCCTGGTAACCTGATCATACTGAAGCGGTTAAAGCTTTATGTAAGAGTGTGCTTACATCATACCACAGGATGAGAGAACATAAATATTACCCAAGTGAGAGCATGATGTAGTCTAATGAGGTGACGGAGGGGATATGAAGCAGAAGGAAAGGCCAAACATTTGCTCTGACATAAGGCAAAGCTTTGCATCCTGAGATGTTGTTGAGCTGGGATAATAAAAGAGGAATAATCGGATGTATTACCTATGGATTTGTACTCATTCCTGGATTTGATGCTTTATTTCTTAAGTGGAAACCAGACATGAGAGGTAAACCATGGAGCAGAGCTAGAACAGACACTAGGAAAGTAATGCTTCCACAATGGATGAAAGATGTACAAGAAAGATGTGCAAGCTGTGTTGGAACTCTTTCAGCTTAGAAGTGGGAAACAGTCATATCAAACCAGAATGTTTAGAGTGCTAGAGGTTTAGTCTACTTGAATCTGTGTTATGAGAGGTAAGTACCCTGACATTTAAGGGATTTAGTGGGAAAAGGTAATGAGCAGTTTACAATTATCACTGAGAAAAGGAGCAACAACTGCAAAAAAAAAACTGTCTATTTAAAAAAGCAATCAAGGATTATGTGACTCCTGCATTACAGCATTGGGAGAGTTGGATAAGTTACAGGCTGGCGAAAGAAGAATTTCAGGAAGGTATTGCTGAGTAATAACTGAATGTGAAGGGACTAGTAAAGGTTAAAATCACCAAGTAGTAACTTATTTCAACCTTATAAAAATAGAAATTTGATCCAATCTTTTTGGTGAAAAGCCAACTGGTTGCACACTAGGGATCACACAAATGACTGTCAATCACCAGTGATTTATAGAGACAATAGTAGGTTGTCTTTTTGCTACGGATAACAAGAAGAATCTATTCCCCGATTTGTCCCTTATTGGTAGTTGAGAACATTGTGGTAGGTGTGTAAGAAGAAAGGCTGTTGTTATGCTTTATCCAGGTTTCAGTTCCAGCAGTAATGTCAGACTGTGAGAGAAGGTAGCTTCTTGCTTAGACTTATTAATGGAAGACATGGAAACACATTTGGAGAGTTTTGTGGCTTATATGAGGAGCAATAAAAGAGATGGAGGACTAAGCAGTAGAACGTGGAGCTTCTTGAGAATGGACATGAGTGGCAACATTTGGGAGCTCAGCTAACAACTGATATCAGCACAGCATAAAAAGTCTGAATTTCTGCTAGAGAGACTAGCACTGTATTAAGATATGTTTGGGGAGCAGTTGAGGGCAGTGCTAAGAAGTACGGATAAACAGTGGGGAGAACCAGTTAAATGAAGGGTGTTAAATAGAAGACACAGATATAATAATGGGATTGTGATGATATTTGAAATTCAGGAACAAAGAAGAAACAGGAACAGGAGATGAAATATACGGTAAAAAAGCTTGAGACAGGAAGAGATTTATGAATATAAAAGGGGCATGATGCAATAAGGGGGATATAAACATAGTGTTCCTTATGGGCAGAGGTAGGGAAAGTGGATTGTAAGCAATCTGCCTCCTCCAAAAGGCACAATCAAAAGGATTGGAATAGACTAGTGTCTCTTTGTGTAGTACTTCACTACTACTGAATTAAACAGCTATGCAATCAAACACATAGGCCTTTCTCTAGTTTAGAAACAGATTATGATTTAGAGCGCTGCTTGTGATAAGGCAAATCAAATCAGCTAGATGAAAACATACCAAAGATAAAAATAACTTATTACAAAGTTAATTTACTCTACAGATAGCATACATAAGAAAGAAGTTTATAAAGTGCAATTGTATAAAACAGGACAATAGAGGAATTTTAGCAATGAATTAGGGTATGGAAAAATGATATGTAGCAAATAGGATAACTAGTGTTATACAGCTTCTATGGGACCTGACAATATCCCTGGCTGTGTTCTACATGAACTACAGAGTGAAATGACACCTCACCTGTGTGCCCTGTTCAATCACAGCCTCACCTCAGGCTTTCTCCCTACCGAATGGCGCACTGCTACAGTCATCCTTTTCCGCAAGGGAGGAGTGACTACAGACCCTGGGAACTATCACCCCATTAGCCTGATGAGTCTGATATGCAAAGCTATGGAATGCATAATCATGGACCTAATAAACAAAAATAGAGGGAATCTCCAAACTCTGGACCCTACACAGTTTGGTTTTGTGAAGGGTAGATCATGCCTGCTCAACTTGGACGACTTCTTTGAGTCAATCACCAGAGCTGTGGATGAAGGCAAGGTGGTTCATACAGACTACCTTGATCTGGCCAAGGCCTTTGATACCATTCCCCACTCAGGAATCATAGAAAAACACTAAGCTAGGCATCAACCCCTATATCACTAGGTGGGCTGCAAACTTGCTCACAGATAGAACCCATGGTGTCAGAGTAGGTGACTTCAGTCAGACTGTTGACCAGTCATGAGTGGAGTCCCACAGGGTTCGGTCCTGGGTCCTCTCCTGTTTGGTATCTACTTCTCTGAAGTCCAGGCCAACACAAAGGGACTCTGGCTGACAAGATTCACAGATGATAGCAAGTTGGGAGCTATTATTAACTCCCCAAGTGATGATGACATCCTACAGAAAGGCCTTTATGAGAACAGCGACTGGTGCCAGAACCATGGCCTTAACCTCAATGCCAAAAAATGTGTCGTCATCCCCCTTAGGAAAAACCCAGTTCCCTTGAATTACGACATTGATGGTAGTCCACTGAACACAGAAGGTGTTATAAGAGATCTAGGAACACAGGTTGACAGCAACCTCTCTTTTGACCACCACATTGCCACTGTGGTCAGAAAGTCCTTCTATGTGGCACATGTTATTACTAAGGGTTTTGCATCCATGAAGAAAGAGGCCATTGTCTCCTTCTACTCTTCCCTCATTAAGCCAATCTTTGAGTACAGTGCCCCATTTGGCATGTACGTCACTAGACACCTGCAACAACTGGAGAAGCCGAAAGAGGATCCTAGGCCTTAAACACTTGTCCTATATGGGCAGACTCAAAAAACTCCAACTATTCTCTGTCTCATATTGCCTACTTAGAGGCGATCTCTGCTTGACTTACAAAGCCATGCCTGACCCAACTCTGTTAGAAATGCTACATCTAAAGAAATCCCAATCCCTCCACACCACATGCTCCAGAGACCTCAATCTCATTACCACAATCAACAGAACACGCTGGAGGGACATGTTCATAACCCAGTGACTGCCCAAGCTATGGAATAGACTTCCCATACATGTCAAGCAGAGCACCTAACTGGCCCTCTTCAAGAGAAATTTTGATGAGTGGATGGGAAATAGAAAATTCACCCTAGGGATCACTCCAGTGGCTCTACTCGACAGAGGCACTGGGAACTAAGGTCAGATGGCACGATTCCAGGGTAATTCTATGGGTTAGGCTTGTAAAAGCTCCTGGGCCATTAGCCTAGTATACACCTATGAACCTATGAAAATACAAATGTAAAGAAATGAAACAGGCATACAGCACATATTTAAAATAACCAAAACTTTCTCTCCCCTAAAACAAACAGCAGATCAGATTTTGTCACTGCTTCATCTGTTCGGCCTATTCTTTTAAGTGCAGGTTTGTATTATATTAAAAAAATAACATTTAGTTGCCACAATGCATAGTATAAAAATGTGAGATTTTACCTCTTGAGATGTATTAATTCATTAAAAGTAAAAAAATATCATCTTACATTTTGTATATTAAAAGTATAATGATTTAGCCAGTGACATGGCATAGAAGAATAAAGTCCTAACTATAGTCCAAGCAACTCCGATTCTATTAAGTTTTGGGCACCTGAGGCAGTGGTAAGGAGGGAATTACATGCCTATCCTGATTGGAGGATGTTCATGTAACTGGTAAGGAGGGAATTACATGCCCATCCTGATTGGAGGATGTTCATTTAACTAGTAAGGAGGGAATTGCATGCCTGTCCTGATTGGAGGATGTTCATGTAACTGGTAAGGAGGGAATTACATGCCTATCCTGATTAGAGGACATTCAACTAACTGGTAAGGAGGGAATTACATTGCCTATCCTGATTGGAAGATGTTCATTTAACTGGTAAGGAGGGAATTTCATGCCTATTATGATTGGAGGATGTTCAGCTAGGCACTTCCTGAAGGGAGACATGGTCCATAGTGGGAAGTAGCCCTCTAATGATAAAATTAGGGGAGGGGGAAATGAGGGTAAGCAATTAAATAAAAAAATACCCCTGGGAGAAGCAGTCACTGTTACTTTTCCCTCAGGATGTCCTTAAGATCCATGACAGCCCAGACCCTGAATCGAAGGAAGTCCAGAGCTGGAAGGAGGAGCTGGTAGACCTAATGATGAATGTAGGACACTTGGACAATAAGAAAATATGAAACAGAAAAGGGAGAAAAAATTATCAGGATTTGATTGACACTGGAGCCTTTCCATATAGAAAACAACTATGTCTTATCTCTAATATTAACATTGCAGGAAAGTCTATTGCAGTGCAATTACATGGTAATGCATGTTACATTGCATTAAAAGACCTATCTCAATCAAGTATATGGAAAAAAAATTATCTACTTTTCAGTGACCAACAGATCATTGATGTTAACTTGATTTACTATCAGAAGATCAACGAGATTCATCGAAACAGGGAATCTTAAGAGGAGAGGAGAGCACCGAAATCAAAACCCACAATACTGAATCCAGGACTTGCCCCCCTCCCCCAACTCCACCCCGCAGGACCCATATTAGCACTTATCTCTATGCCTACAGCTACAGGGAGCTTCATAATATAATATATTTATGGGCTTGTTTGTCTTCAGAGTTGTGCTTTTCCTTGCTTTCATCTCAAGATTCCCTGTTTCCATGAAGCTCTCACCAAGCTTCTGATAGGAAACCTGTAAACTTAACAGATTAGCGAACCTCCTAAACCAGTTTTACAATGGGTCGTACAGGGGATGTGTTCATTATTCTCTTGCATTTTCCTGTCCTAGGATTCCAGAATGGGGTTTAATATGGTTCCTTGTTGGGGGGGGGGGGGTCCTATGATTCCAGAATGCACTTTAATATGGTTCCTTGTTGGGGGGGTTAACTTCAACATTCTTCTCATTATAAGTTTCTCTAAAACAGGATTTGGTAAGTTCACACTGATGATCCATAGTCCGACAAAACACCATTCAACCACATTCAAGTAGCCCTCCTAAACAGACGTCTTCTTTGCTCAAGAATTCTGGACAAAGACAAAAATAATGGGAGGAAAAAGTGCTAAAATCAAGAACAATTTTTAAATATTAATCTAATTCACTTAAAAAGTTAATAGAGCAATTGCTTTACATCAGTTTGCATTTTATGAAGAATAAGAAGTGGGACACTTTAATTCCTGGCATTACTAATGTGCTGCAATCCTCGGTAATTTAACAGAAAATGAAGCTTTTTATGAGAGACAGGGAAAAATATGAAATAAAATCAGGAACGTTCTGTTGGACAGCTAAGAGGTATACACTTAAATAATGTGGTATGTGTTATTATTTAAAATAATTATTTACTTGTGTAATTCCAGGCATAATCATGTATTTTACGCATGATTCTTCCAATACTCTCTCTGTAGGTTACTATAGTCGATTGGATTTATGCAACCACATAGCAATTATTTACAGAGAAGCTTCTCTGAGATAGGATGATCAGTAATTAGCTTGCATTTATTAGCAAATGCACACCATACATGAACCATACAGTACCTGAAAAACAGGAAAAGTGAAGGCAATTGCATTACTACTGTGACTGATGCCAGCTGTTTAGTTTTCATAAATTAGTAAGTATTTAAACACCTGTTTTGGAACAGACACTACCGCAGTCAACACATGCAAATGTAAATATATATATATATATATATATATATATATATATATATATATATATATATAAACATAGGGATTCACTTCAGAAACTCAAAATACTGAAATCTCGAATTTCAGTATCTCGAGCCCAAGAAGTCGAATCCACAAAACAACAAAAAGTAAAAACCGCGAAGTTCAAAACCTCAAATACCGGAAGTTTTGAATTTTGCGGTTTTACTACACACACAAACACACCATCCACCACACAAACACACACAATCACTGTACTACATGAAAGTGGGGGGGCAAGCCCCCCCACACTCCCTACTTAAATATTCTCACTCCAAGGTCACACTACATACAAACACACACAAAACACCACCACACAAGCTACTCTCTCCTCACACACACACACATCACAGCAACAAAACACACTGACACACACCACAGCCCCTACCCAAACCCTTAACACACACACTTACCTGAATACATGACCATAGCTGAACTTTAGAAGCATGAAATTCAAAACCGGTATTCAAGGTTTTGAATTTCATGCTTCTAAACTTTCGCTATTATGTGGATTCGGCTTCTTGGGCTCAAAATACTGAAATTCGACATTTCAGTATTTCGAGCTTCTGAAGGGAACCCATATATATATATACATATATATATATATATATATATATATATATATATATATATATATATATAGATATATATATATATATATATATATATATATATATATATATATATATATATATATATATATATATATATATGTGTCTGTGTCTGTGTGTGTGTGTGTGTGTGTGTGTGTGTGTGTGTGTGTATATATATATATATATATGTGTGTGTGTGTGTATGTATGCAAAGCAAGTCACCAAAACATGAACCAAATACACTGAAAACCACTTCACTACAAATAGGTCTACAACATCCTTTGGAATTCATTGACTAGTGGACCCATAGGTTCATAGGTTCATACTAGGCTATCTGCCCTGGGGCAATTATAAGCCTAGCCCGATTCTGTATGGCTTACGCCACCCCTTGATTTGAGTATACTGTGCCCTTTTTAAGGTTTAGTTTACTGTGCCTCTGTCTAATAGTGACACGGGAGTAATCCCTGGGACAAACCTACGATCCCCCATCCACTTATCGAGATTCTTCTTGAAGAGATTCAGTGAGGTGCTCTGCCTCACATGAACTGGAATTCTAGTCCAGAGCGAAGGGAGCCTCTGGGTTATGAACATGTCCCTCCAGCAAGTTCTATTTATTTCTGTGCTGAGGTTCAAGTCCCTCGAGCATGTGGCTCTAAGGGATTTAGATTTACTGAGGTGGAGCATGTCCATTAATTCTGGATTTGACATAGCTTTGTATGTCAGGCATAGATCGCCTCGAAGTAGGCGGTATGCAACTGAGTAGAGCTGGAGTTTTTTTAACCGAGCAGTATATGGCATCTGTTTGAGACCCTTGATCCTCTTGGTGAGATACTTTTGGAGTCTTTCTAATTGCTGCAGGTGTCGGGTAAGGTACATCCCAAAAGGGGCATTGTATTCTATGATGGGCCTGATGAGGGATGAATAAAGGGGCGCAATTACCTCTCTTGATCTAGATGTGAAACCCTTCGTGGTGAGGTGGGCTATGTAGAAGGTCTTTCTAACCACTTTGGCAATGTGGTTTTCAAAGGAGAGATTGCTATCAACTTGGGTCCCCAGGTCCCTAATAACTTTCTTTGTACTTAATGGGTTTCCGCCTATGTGGTAATTTGTGGGCACATTGTTTTTGCCAAAGGGTATGACTATACATTTTTTGGCATTTAGCTTTAAACCATGGTGCTGGCACCAGTTATCTGTCTCTGTGAGACCTTTTTGAAGGATGTTTGTGTCAGCTGGAGAGTTGATTATGGCGCCCAGTTTGCAATCATCTGCGAACTTGGTGAGCCATAGTCCTCCCACGTTTGCCTGTACCTCGGAAAAGTATATACCGAACAAGAGTGGTCCCAGGACAGAACCCTGTGGGATGCCACTTGTGACCGGTTTCGAGTCTGACATGGCTCCAGCAACTTTCACTCTGTGGGTTCTGTCTTTGAGCCAGTTTGTGACCCATCTTCTGACATAGGGGTTTATATTTAAGCTGGATAGCTTATCTATGATGCCCGAGTGGGGTATTGTGTCAAATGCCTTTGCAAGGTCCAGATAGGCTGTGTGGACTACCTTCCCTTCATCTATGGCTTTGGTGACTGTTTCAAAGAAGTCAACCAGGTTCAAAAGGCAGGATCTGCCCTTGACAAAGCTGAACTGGGTAGGATCTAGTGTCTGTAGGTCCCCAATGTCTTTGTTTATGAACTCCATGATGATCCTCTCCATAGCCTTGCAGACTAAGCTAGTCAGGCTAATGGGGCGATAGTTTCCAGGGTCCGTAGAGGCTCCACCTTTGTGGAGTGGGACCACTGTTGCTGTACGCCATTCTGTGGGCACATATCCTGTAGTGAGGCTGAGATTGTATAGCTGTTTTATTTGAGGGATTAGTTCCTCTTGTAGTTCATGTAGGACGCAACCTGGGATGCCATCTGGTCCCATGGAGGCAGTGTTTTTTTGCTTTGGAGAGGGCAGCCTTCACCTGAGCATCTGAGATGTTTGGGAGGCAGCCCTCTGCTTGGATAGATACTTGCTCTTTTGGGGAGTTTGCACTGAACCTGTCTGCCAGGATATTGGTGATGTCTGTGGGTTCAGTGTATTTTGTGTTGCTTAGAATCAACTCAGAACAAGTCTGGGAGTTGCATCCCAGGTTTCTAACATAACTGAAAAAGCCTTATGATTGTCTTTGGTGTCCTGTGCAATTTTCTCTCGAAGCTGGCCTTGGAGGATTTTATGAGGGATCGTAATTTTTTGCTAGTACTGATCAGAGATGCCTTCCCTATTAGGGATTTTGCTCTATCATGTAGTAGCTTCCTCCTTCTGTTGTACAGTTTATTTATGGCAGGGGTCCACCAGACTGGACGCCTGCCTTTGGATGATTGGGTCTTGGTTTTGTTTGGGATAGCATGATCCATGCATTCCTGGAGATGTCCGTAGAATGCATTTATATAGGATTCTGCAGTTTGGCTGTAGTTTCCACTGGCCCTGGGGCCTTGAAGGATTCCACTTTGGTTTTGAGAAGTGAGAAGTTTGCTTTTGAGAAGTTTTTCACCGTGGTTTTCTGGGCTGGAGGTGGGGTCGAGATGTGGACATCTAGTGAAATTAATTTATGGTCTGATCTTACCAATGAGGGATATACTTCTGGTGTGGAGCATAGAGTCCCCATGTTGGTAATGATCAGGTCTAGTATGTTGTCCCCTTTT
Source organism: Protopterus annectens (assembly GCF_019279795.1). Classification (NCBI taxonomy): domain Eukaryota; kingdom Metazoa; phylum Chordata; order Ceratodontiformes; family Protopteridae; genus Protopterus; species Protopterus annectens. The sequence continues at coordinate 303,950,861 of NC_056744.1, forward strand.
GTGGGAGTGGTGACTAGTTGTTCCATAGCATTTGAGTTTATAATTTACAGGAATCTTTGGGCTAAGGTGCTGGGGCTTGAGTAGTGCTTCCAGTCAATGTTTGGGTAGTTGAAGTCGCCCAATATAATGGTGTTCGGAGAGATCTTCATGTTCTCCAATGTTTTCAGGAAAGCCAAATGGGATTCCTGACTTTGAGAGGGTGGTCTGTAGGATGCTATAAACTGAAAAGCAGTCTTGCCCACTGTTAGTTGCACATGGATGGTCTCCGATACTTTGTGCAATGCCACTAACCTGGAGGTGTTGATATCCTTGATAAATATGGAAACTCCCCCTCCTTTTGTGGTTCGGTCTGGGTTTTGGGGCCGAAAAGCATGATATGAGGTATAGCCTGGTAGTGCTGGGGTGCTCTCTGGAGCCTTGAACCAGGTTTCTGTCACTGCACAGATATCGATGTTCTCCATACTGAGGAGAGCTTCGAGTGCATGCATCTTGAGGTTAAGACTTCTGGTGTTTAGCAGCATTATCCTTAGTTTCTTGTTCCTTGTGCTGTCTATGGGGGTGGGTTTGACTTTTGAGCCTTGCCTAAAAAAGGCACTATGGGGGTGGCAAGAGCCTTTGCCAATATCCGAAAGCCCAGTGGTGACAGGTGCAAGCCGTCCCTAGCGAAGCAACGTGGCTTGTCGAGCATGTCACCCCAGGCTGACAGACACTGGATCTCCTTTGAATGACACCAAAATTTTAGCCAATTGTTAAAACGATCATTTTGTCTTTGTACTGTGGCATCATTCTAGGTGAGGGTAAGATGCTGCTCAAGGTCAGGGTCATACCAGCCTGGGCTACATGATCAGAGAGCTCCTCTATGTCTCTTTTAATGTAGTCCAGGGAGGTACGTCTCAGGTCATTCACACCAGCATGTACAATGACTGAGTCATATTTGTATTTGCTTTGTTCTTATAAGGTGAAACAACCTTGAAGTTTGTTACAAATGTTATTATAATAAATAGTGGTATTTGGCCATGCAACCATCCACACTGAGGGTGTAGGGACATTGCCCCCTGTAAAATAATTACTTAATACTTTATGGTGGTATGTGATATGTACACAGACAGCAATGTTACTCAGAGCAAGCGTTTTCAGCACAACCAGGAGCCGCGCACTGTGTTTAAAGTTTCTCAAGATGTTTAATAAATATTCAGTTTTGTTTGAATTGAAACTAGTGCATGTCTGACGTTGTTCCATACATTTGTGAATTGTTGAAGAGCAATCCTGCATGTGAAACTTATGCCACACCTGCCACAAACCAGTACAAAGTTTAGTATGCCATTCCTTTACATGCTTTAGTAGATACACCAGTGGTCAGAGCAGGTGGGCTAAGGCCATTTGATTGTCCTTTCTGACCATTACACTTCATTCTAGTTTCTCAAATCTCATGCCCATGGCCAGAATAAATAAGACCCCCTACTGTAGCAGAATAAACTGATAATATAACACTTGACAAACTACACAGTATACCCCTTCAGAATTTTTAGTAATGTCTGGTACATGCAGATTTGCTCCAAAATCAAGAACAAAGTGGTTGTAGTGAGCTTGTTACTCACAAGCACTGCACTGCTTCACGGAAACCTACAGGCAGTTTAAGTATAGGACACTTCTCACTATCACACAAACAACACAAACAGCTTTTCCAAGTGCTGGCTGATTGGATGGACTTTACTTCTGCCCACTGTTTATGTGGCATAGCAAAGTGTGTAACAGCTTTTAGAGGCAGAGCAAAGTGTGTGACAGCTTTTAGAGGCAGAGCAAAGTGTGTGACAGCTTTTAGTGGCAGGTCAAAGTGTGTGACAGCTGTTTGCGCTGTTAGATACTTTATGGTATTTATTGCACATTTTTTAAACTGTAGTATATAAAAGCAGCTAAAATTTCTCATCTTTCACAAAGACGTATGACTGGGTTATTAATCATTACTATTTTTTACTCTGTACTCAAAATTAATTTAAGAAACTCATTCAAGAAATTCACCTCTTGAGCTTTACTCTTGAGATGAAATTCTTGAATCCATTTCTTGAACTTATTATGAAACCGGTTATCATTGGTGACCTGGTCTTAATCCTTTGAGCGCAACGCATTTAAAAAAAAAAAAAACTGTTCCGTAAATTACAAATTAGCCTGCAGATTCTAAAACATGGTTGATTCTCATGGTTGTGATCAAGAAAAATAATTGGAGCTGCTGCATAAGATACCTTAAAGCAGTAACAAACACTGTACTGGACACCTTAGCTGGCCTAGCGTACTATAAACAACAGTGACTGCTATCTCAGGGTCTGCCTTGTGATGACCTCTCAAACTCTTCTCCTGAGACCAGTACAAACCAGAAAGCTCATTTAGTTTAGCATAGCCGCTAAACCACTAGCATGTTTTTAGTGTTTTGGATCGAGTTGAGGGAGGCGGGGTTTAGTTTACCTGTGTTTATGAACTCTGAGGTCAGTTTCAATATATCTAATTTAAAAGCACCATTATAATCCAACAGTCTAACTTGTTTTTTTTTTTGTTTTTTTTGTTTTTTTTTTTTAATCAAATTAGTTAATTAGAATAACTGCAGTCTTCTCATCTATTTGTGCCTGGTATGTGTGTATCGACACTCAAGTCAGTCTTTGCATCACATACATATTAGTAAGTACTGTGCATGCATCCCAGTTTTATTTGGTTCTCTAAATAAGCATAGTGCATCCAGCTCAGTTCTGGATCATTCTCTGAATATGAATGCACTAAAGTATGCATTTCTGAGGAACCCGATATTTAAATTAGTGCTGTCTGTGTGTACAGGGCAGTATGCAGGATGTTCACTGAGGCACTTACAAAGAATGGATGTACACAGCATTTACATATGACACTGCCAGTCCCTGTTCTCACTCTTCCGTTGTGATTAGGCCAACAGTACGACTGTATAAACCTAAACAAGGAAGCCATCAAGGACAGTGATTGTGAATTTTGCACTAGCACTCATTCACTCAGCTTGCACTCCCTTGAATCACCAGAGAAATGTTCTCACATTTATTTTTTAGTTGTTAGCTCAAAAAGATGAACCTATATCCACTGACATCTCTGAAGTTCCAGGATAACTTTTATCAAAACTGAAAGCCTTGGCTTCAGTGATTTCAGCTACATATCATCGTGAGTAGCTTTGGGGAGAAAGAAACAAGAATAAATCCAATGTGCCATATTTTTTTTAAGGTACAGATGAGGAAGTCATTAAATTATTTAATGTATTTTCTTTCAAAGAAGAAGAAAAAGACAAACTTGCAACATTGAAAAGTGTTTTGAAAAATAAAATGTAAGCATACTATTGTCCAAAGAAGACTCAACCTTATGTGAGGCATTTACTTTCCACAATGAAGCAAGGAGTCCAGAGGACTACTGGTGTTTACATCAGTGAATTAGAACACAGAGCACATGACTGCGAATTTGTTGAAATTTCAGAATCTGTAACAAGACAGCTAAAAGTCGGCATCATTAGAAATGGCCATTTAAGGGGCTGACTATTAAATGAAATTGGTCTTAGCATTGGAAAAACCTTAGACAGGTGTTCTGTCAGTGTGTTATGAAATGCATACCTTAAAAGTTTAACAAAGTACATGAAAGTAAGATAAAATTGAAACTGTGTAAAAGTAAAGTGAAAACAAAACATAGAAACGATAAATTAGTAAACATAAAACAAAAATGTAAGCATCCAAATGGCAAGCAATGTAGTATATTGTAACAAACAAGCAATCAAAAACCACATCTTATGTAACTGCTGTACATACAGACATGAAAAGATGCAGAGTACACCTAAAAATCAAATCTGTAAATTATGTGGCCGCAATAGTTCATGTTTTAATATGGAAAAAGTACAACTGCAGAATAATACTGTTGTGAAATCAGTAGAACAATCATAACCCAAAGTATTTGTGTGTATAACTGATGTGCAGATGTTTTGTAAATACTTTTCAGGGTAAGGTAATGTCTTCAGAAATACCCAGAGTAATACTGTGAATCATAGTAAAGCTGAATTATTGTCATAAAGAATTCTGGTCAGAAAAGCTATGGATAAATGACAAAGTAATATTTAAACTGGACACAGGTGCGGAATACAGCTTAATGGCGAAGTCCACACATAAAATGTTATGTTAGGACTGCAAGCTTAATAATCTGTTTGTGTGCAACTGTCTTATTTTTGGCACAAACTAAAGCCATTGGCACAGGTCTGGATGAGCTGAGCATATGAAAACAAGGTGTACAAGTTATTGCTTAATATTGACAGTTTGCAAATACAATTAAAGCAACTGACTTAATAATAAATTGGATCTTTTATGATTGCCACACATAACTGTCATCACAAAAGAGCAACATCATTTAAATATAAACAACATTTAGCATGAGAAAAATCAGAAAATAAAGGTGTTTTGCAGGGGAAGGCCCCTCCACAGCCCCTGCCACATCCATGCTACACACACACACACACACACACACACACACACACACACACACACACACACACACACACACATATATATATATATATATATATATATAGTTAAATCCCTTGGACACTGCAACCTTACATTTTCATGGCAAAACTTAATAATCACACACTAGTGGTTGCACAAACATTAATGTCTTGACAATGAGCCTGGATCCTAAAGCAGCCACACGTAATAACATAACAGGCAGAGAGTGTCATATGAATTTGAGGATAATAAAAAGAACGCATGACATTCAGATGAACAATGAGAAAATGTTGCAGCCGAGTAATAAAATGTCATGTGTAGCCAGAATCAGCAGCATATGTATGGTGCAATGTGCAGAAGCCAACCACTATGCAGTGCTGCGAGAAAGTGAGGATGTATAAGATGGAATGCAGGAAAAATCATAAAGATGGTCACATTATGCATTTAAGCAATAAACAGGCAAATATATTATAGGGACAATGTCAAGCTGTAACATATAAAACTAAAACAAAAGAAACCGCAGTTCAAATTCTACTGAAAAGCAACCCACTGAAGTCAAGGAATGCTGAAACATATATTTGTAATTAGTACTTCATTAAGAGTGTAATGGTATAAACTGCAGAATGCAGAGTCAATGGGAAAGCTTGATAGTGCTATACTGAAAAGCTATGTTGATTCATTGGAAGGCATGGGATACCTACAGGCAGTCTCTCAATACATAGTTAATGCCAGAAGTAGTTCCTGTGATTAATGCTCCATACACAGCACCTATTACATTTGAAGGAAAACTGAGCAAGAATTAAAGTTATGGTGTCCTAAGAGTACTAATTATAGAGACAAAGCCTACAGAATGGGTAAGTGGTATGCTGACTGTGATCAAACAAGACATGATAACATTTTGTATTAATCTACAGATGTCTCAAAAGTGAGCAATACCGTTTAAGCACCATTGAAGAAGTGATTGCTACTGCTTCCGTTGCCAGATTTCTTTTTCAGTGTTTGATATAAACCAGGGATTTTGCCAAATCAAAACAGACTGAGCAAGTTCCAAGGTCAGTCCCCCTTTAGGTATATATAGATTTTTAAGTTTACCTTTTTGAATCTCATCAGCACCAGAGATGCTCCAACTTGCTGTCGCAAACATGACTGAGGTGCTATAAGACATTGCTAACACTAGTGATGTCATTTTAGTGTGAGTAGTCACAGGCTAGTGATTGCACAAAAGAGTGTGCTACGAGGTAGAACATGACAAATGACTGACCGAGCTGCTAGACAAAATAAGGTCACAGAATTTAATATTCAGCAAAGCAAAGCGCCAAACACCTGTCACATCACTGAATTAATTGGTTCACTTACTGACACAGAATTGCCATTATCAGATGTTAACAAATGCTCTGCAATAACAAGTTTACAGCAGCCTACTGATAAATCTTATTTTACATGATTTTTGTAAATAGTACACTATTTCAGCAACAACATTTTGACAGAAAGCAGCCCCTGAATGAAGTATAAATGTATTTTCATATTATCTCCAACTAGGCTTTGTGTGATATCAGTATAGAGTGCTAGCTATAACTTCCATCATTTCTAAACAACCCACAAGGTCATGTGACACTAAAAGATGACACATATTTTCATATTTCTGTATTACAAATCAGAAAATCAACGTTTTGTAAGTAAATGAAAGCACAATCCAGATCTATAACAATCTTCTGCAACATACAACATCATGATTTATCATAAATGCCTTTAAAAACGTGAAATGAAAAGAAAGTGCCACATTAAACAAGTAGCATGAGCTATTTATAATGACCAAAAATTACCCAGGGAAAGTAAGGCAAAGCTTCTTAAGATCCTCACAGATCATTAGCCTGTTAAGCTTTCACAGCACTACCAATACTCACAAGCACTGTTACTCACAAGCACTGTTACTCACAAGCACTGCACTGCTTCACAGGAACCTACATGATAAAATGACATGATAAAACTTTGTATTAATCTACAGATGTCTCAAAAGCGAGCAATACCGTTTAAGCACCATTGAAGAAGTGATTGCTACTGCTCCCGTTGCCAGATTTCTTTTTCAGTGTATGATATAAACCAGGGATTTTGCCTTTGATGACACTGATGAAGCACTGGTCATGGGCCATGTGTGTGTAAGGAAACTGAGCATCGTTATCATATTCAATCCCCTTTTTTCCCATTTTTATATTGGGATGGGGTGATTCGTCAACTGTTGCCATCTCTCTTGATTCAATGCCACTCTCCTACCTTCTTTGATAGTCATGTTTGACTGTCACAAGTCTTCTGTCACACAATCAAGCATGGGGGGGTGGGGTTGCACTCCTGAGTGTGCCATCCTTTCAAATGAGATGTTAAACTGGGGTACCATCTGCTTCAGTTGGTGGTAGCGTAGGTGGCTGTAAAAGACCCCACTGCACTATTGAAAAGAGTAGAAGAAGTTCCCCGATTCCATGGCCAAACTTCCCCTTGTAGTATAAATACTACTTGGGCGTAGGAGAAGTTCCCTGATTCCATGGCCAAACTTCCCCTTGTAGTATAAATACTACTTGGGTGTAGGAGAAGTTCCCCGATTCCATGGCCAAACTTCCCCTTGTAGTATAAATACTACTTGGGCGTAGGAGAAGTTCCCCGATTCCATGGCCAAACTTCCCCTTGTAGTGTAAATACTACTTTGGCGTAGGAGAAGTTCCCCGATTCCATGGCCAAACTTCCCCTTGTAGTATAAATACTACTTTGGCGTAGGAGAAGTTCCCCGATTCCATGGCCAAACTTCCCCTTGTAGTATAAATACTACTTGGGTGTAGGAGAAGTTCCCCGATTCCATGGCCAAACTTCCCCTTGTAGTATAAATACTACTTGGGCGTAGGAGAAGTTCCCCGATTCCATGGCCAAACTTCCCCTTGTAGTATAAATACTACTTGGGCGTAGAAGAAGTTCCCCGATTCCATGGCCAAACTTCCCCTTGTAGTGTAAATACTACTTGGGCGTAGGAGAAGTTCCCCGATTCCATGGCCAAACTTCCCCTTGTAGTATAAATACTACTTGGGCGTAGGAGAAGTTCCCCGATTCCATGGCCAAACTTCCCCTTGTAGTATAAATACTACTTGGGTGTAGGAGAAGTTCCCCAATTCCATGGCCAAACTTCCCCTTGTAGTGTAAATACTACTTGGGCATAGGAGAAGTTCCCCGATTCCATGGCCAAACTTCCCCTTGTAGTATAAATACTACTTGGGCGTAGGAGAAGTTCCCCGATTCCATGGCCAAACTTCCCCTTGTAGTGTAAATACTACTTGGGCGTAGGAGAAGTTCCCCGATTCCATGGCCAAACTTCCCCTTGTAGTATAAATACTACTTGGGCGTAGGAGAAGTTCCCTGATTCCATGGCCAAACTTCCCCTTGTAGTGTAAATACTACTTGGGTGTAGGAGAAGTTCCCCGATTCCATGGCCAAACTTCCCCTTGTAGTATAAATACTACTTGGGCATAGGAGAAGTTCCCCGATTCCATGGCCAAACTTCCCCTTGTAGTATAAATACTACTTGGGCGTAGGAGAAGTTCCCCGATTCCATGGCCAAACTTCCCCTTGTAGTATAAATACTACTTGGGGTCTCCCCTGAAAAGTGGCTACTAGACTATTGGGACTAACCCAGTCAACCAAAGATGGATCCATAAATGAAACGCACATCTTTACCGGACGCCCTTGCTTCCTCTTGCCTTCTTCCTGTCTGTCCCAAATCTTGTTTACTTGCTCCTGCTTTTCTGCGCACGTGCCTAAACCACCGTAATCTGCTCTCTTTGACCCTTTGACCTTCTCTTTAATTGGAGCTACTTTGGCTTCTGCTCTGATGTCCTCATTTCTTTGCCTGCCCCAAAGTGTGCATCCTGCCACCCATCTCAGCACTTCATATCCATCACCTCTATCTTCCTCGACTGCTCTGCCTTTACTGCCCAGGATTCTGTACCTGTACCATACAGTAATACTAGTCACACTGCTGTTTTGTAAGCCTTACTTTTCAGCTTCTTTGCCATTCTTGTTATACACTGTCCCTGACATTCTATGCCAGTTGGCTGCAGCTCCTCCTATTCCAACTTCTATCTTCTCATTCAGATTTCCCTTCTCCTCAACCATCCTTTCTATCTCAGTTCTCAGCTTCTTCTGATTTCCCCATTTGCTGCCATTACAACTGTCTTATCTGTACTCACTTTCATCCTGTGTGTTTTCAGTTTTGCATTCTATTCCATTCCCCTATCCTTTGCTGAAGTTCTTGCTCAGAGTCTGCCTGTAATGCCGCATCGTATCCATAAAGCAACTTTGTTGATCTGTCCCCTCTGACCTGTTTGCTAATGTAGTCCATCATCAGCATGAACAGCAGTGGGCTCAGAGTTGAACCCTTGTGCACACCATCTCCTACTGGGAACCCTTCTTTGAAATTGAACACTGTTTGCACTTGAGTCATTGTGTCCTTCTACATATCCTGCACTAATTCTACCAATATTTTCTAGGACTTTCAACCACTACAGGACTGCCCAAATCAGGTTTTAGGGATCTTGTCCCCTCCAAAAAAAAAGGTAATTTAGCAATGTAAACAGTAAAAATAATAGAGTGAACCACCATCAAAGGAACAACTTTAATGGTTAAGCACTTTTGTTCAATTAAGAATTTCCTCAGAACAATTACAATACAAGTACACACCCATAAATAAATACCTATCATAAAAAGCACATATTTCAAAGCAACCAATGAATGATCAACACTTGCAGAATTAAAAAGTTGAAATAAAATAAAACTATGCAAAAACGAGTTATATAAGAACATTAAAACCTTTAATGTGTTTTAAGGATGATAAACATATTAATTTACACCACAGAATTTTAATTTTAATAAAGAGTTAATAGAACAGGAATCATTGAGCCCAGGGTGGTTAGTGACATCCAATATAATTTGCCATTTTAATTCATTTTTATGCAAGTGCTCATCAATAATCCACCCTTGTACATCTTTTCTAACCTGTTCAATAATCAAAAAATTGAAACTGTGTGTAACATTATTCTCAATATGCCTATACAATGCATTAGTTATTTTTTATTTTTAATATCTAAATTATGCTCATAAATCTGTTTTTTAAAAGATCTACTAGTCTTTCCAACATATAATGCAGGACAGATATTACATTGTGCTAATTATACTATATTTAAAGAAAAACAAGAAAAAGTCCTGCTATTCTATATACCTTGTCCCTGACGGTAAACTTAGCAGTAGTATTAATATAACTACACTGGATACAACTGCCATACTTAAACATACCCATTTGTTTGTTAGTTTTTTACCATATGCTTTTTTTCCATACAAGTTTTAAAATACTTGTCTTTTTTTAAGTAACCAAGGGTTTACTACTACTTTTTAAATGAAATAAAATGTGAAGTGATGAATAAAAGGAATATTGGGTTCTATAACCCTATTTTGGGACCTGATAGGAATGAGATATCAGTTTCTGATACAACAGAGAGACGTGGGGTGAATGACAACCAGAATAGAGCCATTAATAATTTTGATTCTACTAGATGTTTCATTATCACATATACATTAGACAGTTCTTCTATTGTTAGTTGTATTAACAAAAATTGGGAGCTTTTCTTGAGAGACGAAACCTTGGCAGATAAACTGAGGAATAAATCCTTGGTTACTTATTTGTACTGTTTGGTTTGGTTTGGAGTTTGGCTTTTGGGTCACATAATTTAGCAATGTATCTGATAACAACAGGGACATGATTACTGAGGTCCAGATGCAGTCTCAAAACCTGCACTCTCTGTTCAGGGAAGGACTGGTGTAGTTTGAGGATCTAGAACCCTCAAGAGTCCAGCTCAAGACATAGGCTGATTATATTGGGGGGGGCAGGTTCTATTAATGTGGGAAATTAACCGCACAAGAACAGCTTCCTTGTGAGAAGAGGCTAAAGACAGAAAATGCAATAAGGTAGCTTTTTAGCAGGATTTGTACAACCAGCACTGAGTGGTTTAGAACCTTGCTCATGGGCTCATTATTATTCCCGTATCACTGCAGGAAGATTTCCTCAAACACAGGGTCATCTGGTCATCTGCTGCAGGTACTGGGGTCCACAATTTCTTTCTTATCACATCCATTTGCAAAGTCAGTATTTCACCTCTAGAGATCCTCATAATGTTTAGACTCCAGTAAGAAAGAAGGGGGGGTGCTGTGAGTTTTGCAGTGTTTTGTTTCATCCCGTTTATGGATGGATATGAAAAAAGTTGCCTGAATGAGACATTTTTACTGGGGGTTGTCCTGTTAAGGATGGATGTGAGGAAGTCATACCTCTCAACTTCTTAGCACAATAATTCTGGACAAAGCCAAAAATAGTTGGGTGACAAAGACCCAAAATCAAGGACATATTTTCAACATTACTCCAGTAAACTTGCTAGAATAATAGGGTTTGCATTAGCATACATTTCTGAAGGATATGAAGTCTGAAACTCAAACATCTGTCATTATTTAGGTCTTCAGTCCTCAATAATTTGCCAGAAAATCATACATTTTAAGAGAAACAGATCAAAAATATGAAGGAAAATGACAGTCGGCAAAACTGTGGACAACTGAGCAGCACCATACATCACCAGCACTGCTTTGCTCTATATAACAACAGGTGGGAAGCAGAAAGATCCTGGCCTTGTCAATATGAGGTCTGATTACCCTGCCTGTCTTTACCTTGAATGTCTCAGAAAGCGGGAAGACAAACTCCTTCCTGAAAGCAACAAGCAGTCTCAGCTGCCGTGTCCCCCATTAGTAAAGAAATTGATACAGGTCATTATCTTTTAAAAAGTTAATACTGCACAGCCAAACTGGATCTACAGCATGTCCCTATAGCCTAGAAGCCCACAAACATAAATAACTCTTTAATTTGGACATACAGTAGAAACAAAACTCTTTTTACTGTTAGCTCCTTTTTATCAATTTAGCTCTATTTTTCTGTCTGCTTATTTTTATAATAGAACTTACAGCATAAAACATAATATCAAAGGACTAACTATGGCATAAACCTTGAATCAGAGGTTAAAGGATACAGTTACTGACCTTAAAACTCTTGTGGTCTGGATTAGCCCCGCTGCACTCACCCTCACTACACTCGGGCTCGCTCTGCGCCCTACCCTACCCCCAAATTCCACCCGCCCCTAGAGGTGCTACATTTCTAGCCATATTGCCATGCCCCTCTTCACAGAACTAATCAGCAATCTTAGGAGCCACCCTAAATAAAAAACCCTCCCTATTTCTTTACTATACCCTTGTCTATTGCCCTCCCATCTCTATTTTTAAATAATTGTTAGTTACAAACCTCTTCAATGCATCTACAAACCTTAACCTCACCTTTCAAATCAAAATGTTCCCACTGCCTTATACCCCTGCTGACAATTACCTATCTTCTCACAGCCTGTGAACATCGTACCCTCCCAGGCCTTCACTACCCCATATCCCAGACCAATCCTCCTGGTTTTTCACATAACTTTAATCACCCACTACTCCCCCTGTCTTCTAACTCCCTTACTACAAAAATACAACATCTCATTTGAGACAGTTATGTTAACCCTTAGGTTCATAGGTTCATAGGTAGGTACAAGGGCCTACATAAACCTAACCAACAAGGTTCCCTGGCTTATGCCACCCAAGAAAGTTATTTTCCTGTGCCACTGCCGAGCAGAGACATAGAGGTGATCCCCGGGGTGTATTTCCTATTTCCCATCCACTCATCAAGATTTTTCTTGAAGAGTGCTAATGAAGACTTTGCTTGACATAGATGGGTCGCCTGTTCCAGAGTATGGGAAGTCTCTGGGATAGGAATCTATCCCTCCAGCATGTCCTGTTTATTGTGGTGACAAGGTTTAGGTCCCTAGAGCATGTAGCTCGGAGGGATTGGGATTTCTTTAGGTGTAGCATGTCCAACAGCTCTGGGTTTGACATAGCTTTATATGTTAGGCAGAGATCACCTCTGAGTAGGTGATATGCTACGGAGTAAAGCTGGAGTTTTTTGAGGCGGTCAGTGTAGGGCACTGGAACTGTTTCAGCTGAATCTAATGACACTTCTCTTCATTTTCCACTCCCTTTTCGACAGGAGATGAGGCGCAATTGGAGTCCACAAACAACCAGGAAAAGGAAGATATCAGGAGGCCAGTTAGAACTTCAGAAAAAACCTTTCAAAACTGTAACCAGGACTTGATTATTAATCTTTCCAGTCACATGCTTATGGACAATGAAAGAAAGATTTTGAACAAAGGCTTGTCCTTCATTCCCTCTCAGGGGACTGATGTAAGTGATTTAATTGTTGATATAAAATGTTTTGTTAGAAATATTGCACTTGGTTTACAGTTTGGCAACAATGTTTTTAATACTGATGTTATGTCTTTTAAAAAAACTTCTACTTATATGCCTGCTATACATCCTTTATTGGAAAGTTTTGAAAGAGCTTGCAGTGATGATTTGTTGAAGTTTTTTGAATCTGACAATATAAAACTTGATTTTTACAATATCACCAAGGAAGAGAAGTTAGCCCTTCATGATTTAAAGAACAATACTAGTATAGTCATTCGACAAGCTGATAAAGGGGGAGCTACAGTACTTCTAGATACCGGCTACTACCATGATACTATGTTAGAAATGCTCTCAGATACTACTACTTATAAGAGACTGAGCATGTCAGATCTAGATAAGTTAATAAAAACAGTACATGTAGATTTATATGACATGTTGATGTGTGGGATTATTGATGAAATTATGCAGCGGAATAATGAAACAGCAGTTTTTAATGATATCCCTGGTATTTTAAGCAACCCGACAATTTTGTGCAATGGTGTCCGTGATTTTAAAATATACAATTATTCTAATATCACCCTAGATAGTGAACATGCAGAGTTTTTGTCCAAGGGATTTAACTTTGTGCCATCAAGAAGAGGGAATTTAGTTGAAACATTGGTGGATTTAAAGCTTTTCACCCGGAAGATGAATCTTAAACACCAATTTAATGGTAGTGACCATGAGTATTTGGGTAAAGTAATTAGTATTTCTAAACCAAGTATTTACAACCCTGTCATGAATCCAATAATTGCCTTATTTAAAAGAACTTGTGAACAGGATATTAGGAATTATTATAGACAAAGGCAGGGTAATTTTCATCATAATATGACAGAAAGTGAATATGAAATACTTCATAAGATAAGTGAATTAGGTGATATACGAATTATGAAACCGGATAAGGGTAATGGTGTTGTAATAACAAATAAACAAGATAATATTAGTATTTTGATGGCTATGTTATGGGAGGATAATTATATCGAAATGAGCATTAACGAAATTAACATAGCCTATAGGAAAGTGGACCTGTTCTTAGAGGACATGCTTCTTCAAGGTGAGATAAATGAAGAAGACCATGAATATCTGACTAACAAATTTCCAGTTGTCAGTAGTATTTTTGGAATACCTAAGATCCACAAAGGTCTTGACAATGTGAAATTTAGACCAATAGTTGATGGTAAACGGAGCAAGGTCCACTTTATTAGTAAATTTTTGGATCACCATATGAAAGTTGGTTTAAGTAAATTTACACATATCACTAAAGATTCTTGGCACTTTTTGGAGAGGATTAAACATATGAATATCCATAGAAATTCCAAGATATTATTTGTCACTATAGATGTATGTAATTTATTCTCAGTGATACCACACGATGTAGGACTTACTTGGTTGGAAGAACAATTGTTTGCTTCGGGTATGTATGAACAGGAACAGATTAATGTGTATGTTAAACTCATGGAACTTGTTTTATGTAACAACTTCATATTTTTTGAGGGTCATTATTTTAAACAAAAAACTGGGGTTGCTATGGGAGCATCATGTGCCCCCATTTATGCCAACTATATCATGGCATACTGGGAGGCCAATTATGTATTGAAGAGTGAATTCAGACAATACATCAAACTATATTCACGGTTCCTGGACGACATTTTTATCATTTGGGAGGGTGATAGAATTGTGTTAGAAGCCTTCTTACAATACATTAATAACACCGTGTGGTTTTTACAATTCACCCATGAGATCAACGACAAACAGATCCATTACCTAGATGTTAGGTTGGAATATGATATAATTGAGGGTGTTATTAATTCCAACATTTATAGAAAACCCACATTTTCTAATTCATATTTGCACCACGACAGTTGGCATCCAAATCATCAAAAGAAGGCTATTATCAAAGGGCAAATGGTCAGGGCAGCACGTATGGTAAGCAAAAACATTGATTTCTATTCTGAATTAGATTTTATGGTTAGTTTATTTCTGAATAGAGGATATCCAAAACAGTTATGTACAGAGGTTCGGGAAGAAGTTCAATTTAAGAGAGACACAGATGTTATGCAAGCTATTTTAAAATCTGATACTGACAATTTTGGGTACACCATTGAAGATGAGAGGAAAGTGAGTGTGTTTAATGAATCCATTATGTATATTCTCACCTATAATGGGGATACAGACAACATCCAGAGTTTTCTAATGAAGAACTGGGAGGTTTTCCAACATAGTAAAGAATTTAATATGACATTTAACAAAAAGCCTAAATTTGTTTTTAAAAAAGATCGGTCATTCAAGGATATTTTTGAAAAGAGTTCTATCACATGTAAACATCTTAGTAATAGGGTTAAGGGTAATTTTAAATGTGGTAGATGTTCAACATGTAGTCACATTTTTATTACGGGGGATAGAATAGAGGTTAATAATTGTGGTATTCCCATTTCTGGACACTATGATTGTTATACCAGCAACGTGGTTTATCTTGCCAAGTGTCAAGACTGCAAGGCCTTCTACGTGGGGAAAACTTGCAGAAAGTTTAGAGATAGAATTAAGGAACATCTTTTAGACATACAGCATAAGAAAACTACTAATGCACTAGCAAGACACGTGATCGACAAAGTTAGCCATAGGTTTAAATTCTGTATTATTCAGCACCTCAACATTGATCAACAAGGTAGGATCACTCAATATCATTTGGATATGTGTGAACTTACATGGCAACTTCGTTTAAACGCTCATAATTTTCCAGGGCTTAATGAATATATTTCTATAAAGCCGTATCTTAGGTTAAGGCACATCATGGGTTAAACACTTATCACATTCATTTATTTATGTGTATTTTCAATATACACATTCATGTATATTTATTTTTTTATTTTCAACATCATGTTTTGTTCTTTGACTTTAGGTATTGGATGCGCAATTTTTTAAAATTTTTGGGTGAATGAACAGATTCATGTGTTTCATATTTTATTTTTTCATTTTCATATCTTTCATTGCATCAGGTTATGTTGTGTCACATTGTTTCACAGTATTGGTTTATTAACTAATTGAATTTTAATTGATTGTGCTTTATATAACAGCATCATGGTTCTACCAATCTGAGGAAGTCATTGTTTTAAGACGAAACCTAGGTCATGGTGAACCGGTTGTTGGTGCAGCTTGGTTTTGAATAAACTTGTCGGTTGGACTATCGTTTTCCTGTCTTATTTTATTGGTTGCTACGTTCTGTTGGTTCAATGTCTGACAGAGTGATGTTTATGAAGCTCGAAATTGATGGTGTAATGATGAATGTTGTTAGTGCATATGCTCCACAGGTTGGGTGTGCGATGGATGAGAAAGAGAAATTTTGGAGTGAGTTGGATGAAGTTGTGGTGAGTGTACCCAAGGGTGAGAGACTAGTGACTGAAGCGGACTTTAATGGGCATGTTGGTGAAGTGAACAGAGGGGATGAGGATGTGATGGGTAGGTATGGTGTTAAGGAGAGGAATGCAGAAGGTCAAATGATTATGGATTTTGCGAAAAGGATGGACATTGCTGTGGTGAATACGTATTTTAAGAAGAGAGAGGAGTGTAGGGTGACGTACAAGAGTGGAGGAAGATGCACACAGGTGGATTATATCCTATGTAGGAGGGCCAGTCTGAAGGAGACTGGAAACTGTAAAGTGGTGACGGGGAAAGTGTAGTTAAGCAGCATAGAATGGTGGTCTGTAGGATGACGTTGGTGATCAAGAAGAGGAGAAGGAGTGTGAAAGCAGTGCCAAGGATTAAATGGTGGAAGTTAAAAAGGGATGACTGTGAAGTGGAGTTTAGGGAAGAGTTAAGACAGGCACTGGGAGGCAGTGGAGAGTTACCGAATAGCTGGGTAACTACAGCAGAACTAGTAAGGGAGACTGCTAGTAAAGTGCTTGGTGTGACATCTGGACAGAGGAAGGAGGACAAGGAGACCTGGTGGTAGAATGAGGAAGTACAGGAGAGTATACAGAGGAAGAGGCTGGTGAAGAAGAAGTGGGATTGTCAAAGAGATTAAGAAAGTAGACATGAGTATAGGGAGATGAGGCGCATGGCAAAGAGAGAGATGGTGAAGGCTAAGGATAAGGCGTATGGAGAGTTGTATGAGAGATTGGACACTAAAGAGGGAGAAAAGGACCTGTACCAATTGGCTAGACAGAGGGGCAGAGCTGGGAAAGATGTGCAGCAAATAAGGGTGATTAAGGATAGTGAGGGAAAGGTACTCACAAGAGAGGAGAGTGTGTTGAGTAGATGGAAAGAGTATTTTGAGAGGCTGATGAATGAAGAGAATGAGAGAGAGAGAGAGGGTTGGATGATGTGGGGATAGTGAATCAGGAAGTGAAACAGATTAGCAAGGAGGAAGTAAGGACAGCTATGAAGAGGATGAAGAATGGAAAGGCTGTTGACCCAGATGACATACCAATGGAAGCATGGAGGTGCGTAGGAGAAATGGCAGTGGAATTTTTAACTAGATTGTTTAATGAAATCTTGGAAAGTCAGAGGATGCCTGAGGTGTGGAGAAAAAGTGTTTTGGTACCTATTTTTAAGAATAAGGGTGATGTGCAGAGCTGCAGTAACTACAGAGGGATAAAAAGTACAGTTTTGTACCTACCATAAATGTAGATGTTCGAGTGTTCACCCTGCTGCAGTCATCACAGTTGGGTTATCCTGTCGTCAGGCGGTCCCGCAGTCGGCCCGAATTCCAAAGTCTTGGTCCGACGTCGGTTGCTGTCGCCTCATCCCTGACGTCAGTGCACCAGGGGTATATATATTGCAACCGACGCCATTTTCTTCAGTTTTTCTTGCCCCAGATGTCAGGTGCCCCCAAAAAGGTGATCCAAATTAGTACCAAAAGGTGTGAACACTGTACAGACACAAAATCCCTTCAGCTATAAGCAAATACATCAGTAAGGCATAGCAGAGATTTAGCCAGTAGATCAGAGGGGTTGGAGGGAGGGTAACCTGCACTGAAGCAGGGTGAACACTCTAACATCTACATTGATGGTAGGTACAAAACTGTACTATGTTCATTGTGTTACCCTGCTGCAGTCCTCACACTTGGGTTGAGTCCCAAAGCTAAGGTAGGGTGGAGGCATCATAGAGGGTTAGTGGAAGCAATGAGGCCCTGCAGAACTGCAGTGGCGAAGCCTGCCCTGGACTTAGAATAAAGAGGTAAGTGATAGTGTTTGGTGAAGGTGTGTACAGAACTCCAAGTTGCAGCTTCTAAAATTTCCTTGGTAGGAACCCCCCTGAGAAAGGCTGTAGAGGTAGCTGTTGCCCTGGTAGAGTGGGATCTAATGGTAGGAGGAACTGGTTTCCCATGATGGGTATAGCAGAATCGTATGCAATGGCCTATCCATTTAGAAATGGTTTGCTTGGATATGGCCCTCCCTTGAGAAGCTGTAGCATAAGAAACAAAGAGCTGATCAGTTTTTAGTTTTATCCAAGTAGTAACGAAGCTGCCTGTGAATGTCCAAGGAGTGCAGGAGTCTCTCACCTTTGTTCTGTGGATTGGGGAAGAAAGTGGGTAGGTGGATGGTTTGATTTAAAGCTACAATGGAAACCATCTTAGGCATGAAGGAAGGATTAGTTCGTAAAGAAACTCTGTCTTGATGAAAAATGAGGAAAGGTTCCAATGCCATAAGTGCCTGTAATTCTGAGACTCTCCTAGCAGAAGTTATTGCCAGGAGCAGGGCAGTCTTCCAAGATAGGAACTGAAGGTCTGCAGAAAAAGCTGGTTCAAAGGGAGGTAGCGTTAGTTTTTCCAGAACAAAGTTGAGGTCCCATGTTGGTGTAGGAGCTCTTCTAGGTGGTCTAATGTTTTTTGCCCCTCTGAGGAACTGCCTTAGGAGAGGATTTGAAAATAAAGGTGGATTTGTGTCATAGTGAGCTGAAATAGCTGATGCATGGATCTTAATTGAGGAGAAGGAAAGTCCTTTATGCAACATCTCAGCTAAATACTGCAGAATGTGAGGCATATGAGGCTGAGTTGTGTCTTGGCCTTTAGCTTGGTTCCAAGCAGAAAA
This sequence comes from Protopterus annectens, assembly GCF_019279795.1. Classification (NCBI taxonomy): domain Eukaryota; kingdom Metazoa; phylum Chordata; order Ceratodontiformes; family Protopteridae; genus Protopterus; species Protopterus annectens. The sequence continues at coordinate 303,969,756 of NC_056744.1, forward strand.
CCTTTTCCATTTGTCCGAGTAAGCCTTCCTGGTGCTTGGCCTCCTGGCTTCTAGAATAACATCCAGTACTGTTTGTGGAAGAGGTGCAGGTTGGATACTTAACTGATTTGCCATGCAGCCAGGTTTAAGGTTTGGATCTGGCTGTGTAGAATCTGCTTGTTCTGCTGCATAAGCAAATGAGGTATTTGAGGCAATATCCATGGTGGGCTGAGAGCCATATTCTTCAGTAGCGGGTACCAGTGCTGGCGTGGCCAGTCTGGGGCTATGAGAATCATTTGAGGTTTCTTCTTTTTGACCTTCAAAAGTACCTTTGTGAGAAGAGGTAATGGAGGAAAGGCATATGCTGTCAGGTTTTTCCAACTGAAGGAGAGAGCGTCCACTTTCCAAGCTTGATGGTGGAATGTCCTTGTACAAAATTTTGTCAGCTGGTAGTTTTGAGGACTGGCAAACAGGTCTATATTTGGTAGGCCCCATCTTTGAGTTATCATTGTAAATATTTGTGGGTCTAGCTTCCACCCATGGGGATCTTTGATGTTTCTGCTTAGGTCATCTGCCAATGTGTTTTTCTGTCATGGCAGGAATTGAGTTTGTAACTGGACTTGGTAGGCCAGAGCTGTGTTCCATAAGATTATTGCTTGCCTGCAAAGAGGGTAGGAATGTGTGCCCCCTTGTTTGTTTATGTACCACATTACTGTGGTGTTGTCCGTCTTTATTGCAAGTTGTCCTGGCTGTAGTAGATCCTTGAAGGCTGTCAGAGCTTTCTGTACAGCTAGCATCTCTTTTTGGTTTATGTGCAGTTTTCTTTGTTCTGCAGTCCATAGGCCTTGAATGCATTGCCCTGCCATGTGAGCCCCCCAGGCATAGTCTGAAGCATCTGTTGTGATAGTTTGCTTGGGTGGGGGCAAGGTGAAAGGCTGACCCTTGTTGAGGTGACATGCCTGTGCCCACCATAGAAATTCCTGTTGAAGGCAGGGAATGAGAGATATCACTGTGTCCAAGCTGTGGCTGTGTTGAGACCATACGCTTTTTAGGTACCACTGTAATTTCCTCATATGCAGTTTTGCAAATGGTATTATCAGAATGCAAGATGCCATGAAGCCCAAAGCCTGCAGAATTTTTCTTGCAGTTAATTGGGTCTTTGTTGCCATTGTCTTGAAATATTGAGTCAGTTGTAATTGCTTGTCTGGTGTAAGATAAGCCTTCTGGGCCATTGTGTCCAAGCTGGCACCCAGGAATGTCAATTTTTGTAAGGGTACTAGTTTTGACTTCTTTTCGTTTACTGTGTACCCCAGACAATTTAGTACATGCTTCACAAAAGCCAGATGTTGTAGGAGAATGTCATTTCTTTCTGCTTGGATGAGGCAGTCGTCCAGGTATGGATATATTTGAATTCCTCTTTATCTGCAGTATGCAATTACTGGTGCCAGGCATTTTGTGAATACTCTGGGCGCAGTAGATAAGCCAAAGGGCAGTGCAGAGAATTGATAATGGGTTGAACCTGCAATGAAATGGAGGTATCTTCTGCAACTTTGTCTGATAGGGACATGCAGGTATGCCTCCTTGAGGTCCAACGTTACCAGCCATGCTTCCTTGCCCAACATGGGAAGTAGCTGCTGTAGTGTTAGCATCTCGAATTTGGGAACTTGTAAGTACGTGTTTAGAATTGAAAGGTCCAGAATTGGTCTCCAAGCATTTTCTTTTCTGGGTACTAGGAAGAGTCTTGAGTAAAATCCTTGGCCTTGCTCTTAAGTTGGTACCCGTTGAATGGCTCTCATGGCCATGACAGCTGTAATTTGTTTTTGAGCCTCTGCCCTTTGATTTTGTGGCAGGTTTGGCATTCCTCTTTTTATTGGCAAGGTGTGAAAGTGGAATCTGTATCCTCGTAAAATTATGTCTAGGACCCATTTGTCCTTTGTGACCATGTGCCAGTTGTCTGCAAATAGTGCTAGTTTTCCCCACAGGGGGGCTGACAAAAGAGCTTTGTTTGGCCAGCTGAGGTGCAAGTCATTGAGTTTGCCTTCTGGTGGATTGAGACCTGTCTTCTCCTCCCTTCTGGGTTGGAGTGCCCCATTGGCGAGGTTTATACTGAGCTTGTGGTTGTCCTCTGCCCCTTGGGTGCCTGTATTTACCCCTCTGAGGCCTGTCAGTGGCTGGAAAGGACCAATTTTTTGTTGGCCAGTTTCTGCTGAAGCGAGGGGGTTGTACTTGTAGGAAATCTTTGACTGTCTGCATTGATTTTGCCTTATCTTCCATTTTCTTTAAAACTTCTTCTGCTTTAACACCAAAAAGAACATCCTGCTGTAAGGGAGCATCTAGTAGTTTTGCTTTAACGTGATCAGGCAGACTTTGTTCCTTTAACCAGGCATGCCTACGTATAACTGATCCAGTGACAGCTGCTCTGCAGGAGGCCTCTAAAGAATCAAACCCACATTGTAAGGTATGTTTTCCCACCTGCTCAGTGGCGTGCAACAAATCCTGTACTTCTTTCAATTCAGATTGTTGGGGGAGGGTGGTTATCTTTTGTTTTAACTGAGAGATCAGAAATTGCTGACACTTAAGCATATGAAATTGACAGTTTAGTGCTCTCATAGCTAAAGTGGCAGAGGTGTAAACCTTTTTCCCCCATCTGTCTAGTGCTCTTGAATCCCTTTCAGAAGGTACTGGATTTTTAGCCATGGAAGCCTTAGCCCCCTTGGGACCCTGGGAGATAGTCTCTGGGTCAGCTACTGGGCTTTTGTAAAGGAATTTGTAGGAATCAGATTCTCTGTAGTATCTGCCAGGCTTGACTGGGGCAGGAGGTAGAGAGTCAGGGTTGAAACTGGATTCTAAATAGACATCATCCACAATGTCCAAAACAGGAGGGACGGTAGGCGTCTGTGTTGGTGGAGTAAAAGAAACTCTCTGAGCCTTTTCTTGGAATCAGAGTAATCCTGACCTTCCCAGTGAAAATGTTCCCTCATAGTGTGTAAAGTTTCCCCAAAAGAGTAATCTTCTGGAGGGGAAGCTGAGGGAATAGAGTCCTCAGCATCAGAATCTTCATAAGGAGAGAAGGAATAGTCTCGGTCCTCAGAGGAATCCGAAGAAATAGATAGTTGCTCAGAGGAAACAGAATCTTCCTCTTGTCTAGGCCTTTTGTCAGGAGGAGGCTGAGAACCCCTGATAAGAGAAAGCAAATCTTCAGCCATCTTGAGCATCTGTTTCTTAGGCATAGGGCCTTGAACAGGAGACTGAAGTGAAGCCTTTTTCGATTTAGAAGGAGTCTTCGACTTGGAAAACGTTTTGACTGTAAGAGTCGTCGGTCTGAAAATGCCTTCAGAAACCGATGGCGTTTCAGAAGCACCGACGTCCTTGGAAGGTAAATCATCGGAAGGGCCTGAAGTAAAAGGCTGCGTCGGCCTAGTACATTCCGTCAAAATATCTGTAGTGGTCTCGGGTTCCAGAACTGCGGTAGTCAGAGGCTGCATCGGAGCCTCACTGATAACCGGAGAACCGGAGACCGGATCAACCGAGGCCTCGGAATCGGGCTTAGGCCTGGGCTGTCGGTCCTTGTCCCTGCCCTTTTTGTGCACATCGGTACTCAGTAGCTCCGACGGCATGGTGTAATTAAATTTTCTACCAAAAAAGTGTTGTGCGAAATCAAATCGTCTTTTAATAGTATGTTTATTAAATCTAGCACAAAAACGACAAGAAGTGACGTCGTGATCCGGGCCTAGGCAAAGTATGCAATAAGAATAAAAATCCTTATGAGGTATTTGCTTCCCACAAGAAATACAATTGTTAACTTTTTCTGACATCGGCCTGAGGCAAGAAAAGTTTCCCCAATGGGGTACTTAGCTTTATAGAAGACTTCGGTCTGAAATTCGAATTCGAAAATCTCAGGAGTCGGTCGACTGGCACTTGCGAACTGCTTCTGCTTTGGGCACCGTGCGGCAAGAAAGACTGAAGAAAATGGTGTCGGTTGCAATATATATACCCCTGGCGCACTGACGTCAGGGATGAGGCGACAGCAACCGACGTCGGACCAAGACTTTGGAAATCCAGCCGACTGCAGGACCGCCTGACGACAGGATAACCCAAGTGTGATGACTGCAGCAGGGTAACACGATGAACATCTGATCAGTCACAGCTTGAAGTTATGGGAAAGAGTAGTAGAAGCTAGGTTAAGAAGGGAGGTGATGATTAGTGATTAGCAGTATGGTTTCATGACAGAAAAGAGCAATACAGATGCAATGTTTGCTCTGAGAGTGTTATTGGAGAAATACAGAGAAGGTCAGAAGGAGTTGCATTGTGTCTTTGTAGACTTGGAGAAAGCATATCACAGGGTGCCTAGAGAAGAGTTGTGGTATTGTATGAGGAAGTTGGGAGTGGCAGAGAAGTATGTAAGAGTGGTACAGGATATGTACGAGGGTAGTGTGACAGTGTTGAGGACTGCAGTGGGAGTGACAGATCCATTTAATGTGGAGGTGGGATTACATCAAGGATCAGCTCTGAGTCCTTTCTTATTTGCAGTGGTGATGGACAGGTTGACAGATGAGATAAGACAGGAGGCCCCGTGGACTATGATGTTTGCAGATGACATTGTGATCTGTAGTGAGAGTAGGAATCAGGTTGAGGAGACTCTGGAGAGGTGGAGATATGCTCTAGAGAGGAGAGGAATGAAGGTCAGCAGGGCTAAGACAGAATATATGTGTGTAAATGAGAGGGAGGGTAGAGGAATGGTGAGGATGCAGGGAGTAGAGTTGGTAAAGGTGGACGAGTTTAAGTACTTGGGATCAACAGTTCAGAGTAATGGTGAATGTGGAAGAGAGGTGAAAAAGAGAGTACAGGTAGGGTGGAATGGGTGGAGAAGAGTGTCAGGAGTGATTTGTGACAGACGAGTACCAGTAAGAGTGAAAGGGAAGGTCTACAAGACAGTAGTGAGACCAGCTATGTTATATGGGTTGGAGACAGTGGCATTGACAAAAAGGCAGGAGTCAGAGCTGGATGTGACAGAGGTGAAGATGTTAAGATTTGCACTCGGTGTGACTAGGATGGATAGAATTAGGAATCAGTATATCAGAGGGTCAGCTCATGTTGGACAGTTTGGAGACAAAGCAAGAGAGACGAGATTGCATTGGTTTGGACATGTGCTGAGGAAGGGTGATGGGTATATTGGGAAAAATATGCTAAGGATGGAGCTGCCAGGTAAGAGGAAAAGAGGAAGGCCTAAGATAAGGTTTATGGATGTGGTGAGAGAGGATATGCAGGCGGTTGGTGTGACAGAGCAAGATGCAGAGGATAGGAAGAAATGGAAAGAGATGATCTGCTGTGGCAACCCCTAACAGGAAAAGCCGAAAGATGATGATGACCGGATTTTCCTTGCATTTTCTCTGCTCTCCCGACATATATCTCGACCTCTTAACTCAAGAAAGCTGGAAAGCCATATCATATATTAATAGAAGAAAGTCCAGGAGACTGCACCTTTTTCTACTGGTATATGCTTGATTTACAATGGGCACAGTGGTTGGGCTGACCAATCACCATGCAGATATTTGAATGTTAATGACCTGCCATTGTATGATATAATGATATAATGTGAGTAATTAAACATTGCTGGTTGATACTTGTCAACAAGGGCAAAGTGCAGTTCTTTTACAGCAGGCAGACCTATAGATCAAGTATCCAGGGCAGTAAAAGATGCTCAGACACACTAAGTACAAGCATTCATGAAAATGCTAGCTTAAATCTTAAACTGCTAGAAGTTCCAATTTTATATTTATGGGAAAACGCAGTATTTTAGAATCTGACCATAAGCTCTTACAAATTAAGAACATCAATAGATAAAGCTCCAACACATCTGCAAAGGATGCTATTATCACTACAGAAGTAGAACTTGCATATATAACCTCCTTAAATTCTGTATCCTGCTTTTACATTACAGGTCCATTCCTCGTATACCCTCTTAAATTCTGTATCCTGGTTTTACATTTAGGTGCATTCCTCGTATACCCTCCTTAAATTCTGTATCCTTGTTTTATATTTAGGTGCATTCCTCGTATACCCTCTTTAAATTCTCTATCCTGGTTTTACATTTAGGTGCATTCCTCATATAGCCTCCTTAAATTCTGTATCCTGATTTTATATTTAGGTGCATTCCTCGTATACCCTCCTTAAATTCTGTATCCTGGTTTTACATTTAGGTGCATTCCTCGTATATCCTCCTTAAATTCTGTATCCTGGTTTTACATTTAGGTACATTCCTCGTATAACCTCCTTAAATTCTGTATCCTGGTTTTACATTTAGGTGCATTCCTCGTATACCCTCCTTAAATTCTGTATCCTGGTTTTACATTTAGGTGCATTCCTCATATACCCTCCTTAAATTCTGTATCCTGGTTTTACATTTAGGTGCATTCCACGTATACCCTCCTTAAATTCTGTATCACGGTTTTACATTTAGGTGCATTCCTCATATACCCTCCTTAAATTCTGTATCACGGTTTTACATTACAGGTCCATTCCTTGTATACCCTCCTTAAATTCTGTATCACGGTTTTACATTTAGGTGCATTCCTCGTATACCCTCCTTAAATTCTATATCCTGGTTTTACATTAAGGTGCATTCCTCGTATACCCTCCTTAAATTCTATATCCTGGTTTTACATTAAGGTGCATTCCTCGTATACCCTCCTTAAATTGTGTATCACGGTTTTACATTTAGGTGCATTCTCCGTATAACCTCCTTAAATTCTGTATTCTAGTTTTACATTTAGGTGCATTCCTCATATACCCTCCTTAAATTCTGTATCCGGGTTTTACATTTAGGTGCATTACTCATATACCCTCCTTAAATTCTGTATCCTGGTTTTACATTTAGGTGCATTCCTCGTGTACCCTCCTTAAATTCTGTATCCGGGTTTTACATTTAGGTGCATTCCTCATATAACCCCCTTAAATTCTGTATTCTAGTTTTACATTTAGGTGCATTCCTCGTATACCCTCCTTAAATTCTGTATCACGGTTTTACATTTAGGTGCATTCTTTGTATAACCTCCTTAAATTCTGTGTTCTAGTTTTACATTTAGGTGCATTCCTCATATACCCTCCTTAAATTCTGTATCCGGGTTTTACATTTAGGTGCATTCCTCGTATACCCTCCTTAAATTTTGTATCCTGGTTTTATATTTAGGTGCATTCTTTGTATAACCTCCTTAAATTCTTTATCCTGGTTTTACATTTAGGTGCATTCCTCATATAACCCCCTTAAATTCTGTATCACGGTTTTACATTTAGGTGCATTCCTCATATACCCTCCTTAAATTCTGTATCCTGGTTTTACATTTAGGTGCATTCCTCGTATACTCTCCTTAAATTCTGTATCCTGGTTTTACATTTAGGTGGATTCCTCGTATACCCCTCCTTAAATTTTGTATCCTGGTTTTACATTTAGGTACATTCTTTGTATACCCTCCTTAAATTCTGTATCATGGTTTTACATTTAGGTGCATTCCTCATATACCCTCCTTAAATTCTGTATCACGGTTTTACATTTAGGTGCATTCCTCATATACCCTCCTTAAATTCTGTATCCTGGTTTTACATTTAGGTGCATTCCTCATATACCCTCCTTAACTCTGTATCACGGTTTTACATTTAGGTGCATTCCTCGTATACCTTCCTTAAATTCTGTATCCTGGTTTTACATTTAGTGCATTCCCCGTATAACCTCCTTAAATTTTGTGTCATGGTTTTACATTTAGGTGTATTCCTCGTATACCCTCCTTAAATTCTGTATCCTGGTTTTACATTTAGATGCATTCCTCATATGCCCTCCTTAAATTCTGTATCCTGGTTTTCCATTTAGGTGCATTCCTCGTATACCCTCCTTAAATTCTGTATCATGGTTTTACATTTAGGTGCATTCCTTGTATACCCTCCTTAAATTCTGTATCACGGTTTTACATTTAGGTGCATTCCTCGTATACCCTCCTTAAATTTTGTATCATGGTTTTACATTTAGGTGCATTCCTCGTATACCCTCCTTAAATTCTGTATCCTGGTTTTACATTTAGGTGCATTCCTCGTATACCCTCCTTAAATTTTGTATCCTGGTTTTACATTTAGGTGCATTCCTCGTATACCCTCCTTAAATTCTGTATCATGGTTTTACATTTAGGTGCATTCCTCGTATACCCTCCTTAAATTCTGTATCACAGTTTTACATTTAGGTGCATTCTTCGTATACCCTCCTTAAATTCTGTATCACGGTTTTACATTTAGGTGCATTCCTCGTATACCCTCCTTAAATTCTGTATCACGGTTTTACATTACAGGTCCATTCCTTGTATACCCTCCTTAAATTCTGTATCACGGTTTTACATTTAGGTGCATTCTTCGTATAACCTCCTTAAATTCTGTATTCTAGTTTTACATTTAGGTGCATTCCTTGTATACCGTCCTTAAATTCTGTATCCGGGTTTTACATTTAGGTGCATTCCTTGTATACCCTCCTTAAATTCTATATCCTGGTTTTACATTTAGGTGCATTCCTCGTATACCCTCCTTAAATTCTGTATCACGGTTTTACATTTAGGTGCATTCTTCATATAACCTCCTTAAATTCTGTATTCTAGTTTTACATTTAGGTGCATTCCTCGTATACCCTCCTTAAATTCTGTATCCGGGTTTTACATTTAGGTGCATTCCTCATATACCCTCCTTAAATTCTGTATCCTGGTTTTACATTTAGGTGCATTCCTCGTATACCCTCCTTAAATTCTGTATCCGGGATTTACATTTAGGTGCATTCCTCATATGCCCTCCTTAAATTCTGTGTCACGGTTTTACATTTAGGTGCATTCTTCGTATAACCTCCTTAAATTCTGTATTCTAGTTTTACATTTAGGTGCATTCCTCGTATACCCTCCTTAAATTCTGTATCCGGGTTTTACATTTAGGTGCATTCCTCATATACCCTCCTTAAATTTTGTATCCTGGTTTTACATTTAGGTGCATTCTTTGTATAACCTCCTTAAATTCTGTATCCAGGTTTTACATTTAGGTGCATTCCTCATATAACCCCGTTAAATTCTGTATCCTGGTTTTACATTTAGGTGCATTCCTCGTATACCCTCCTTAAATTTTGTATCCTGGTTTTACATTTAGGTACATTCTTCATATACCCTCCTTAAATTCTGTATCATGGTTTTACATTTAGGTGCATTCCTCATATACCCTCCTTAAATTCTGTATCACGGTTTTACATTTAGGTGCATTCCTCGTATACCATCCTTAAATTCTGTATCCTGGTTTTACATTTAGGTGCATTCCTCGTATATGCTCCTTAAATTCTGTATCCTGGTTTTACACTTAGGTGCATTCCTCATATACCCTCCTTAATTCTGTATCACGGTTTTACATTTAGGTGCATTCCTCGTATACCTTCCTTAAATTCTGTATCCTGGTTTTACATTTAGTGCATTCCTCGTATAACCTCCTTAAATTTTGTGTCTTGGTTTTACATTTAGGTGTATTCCTCGTATACCCTCCTTAAATTTTGTATCCTGGCTTTACATTTAGATGTATTCCTCATATGCCCTCCTTAAATTCTGTATCCTGGTTTTACATTTAGGTGCATTCCTCGTATACCCTCCTTAAATTCTGTATCATGATTTTACATTTAGGTGCATTCCTTGTATACCCTCCTTAAATTCTGTATCACGGTTTTACATTTAGGTGCATTCCTCGTATACACTCCTTAAATTTTGTATCATGGTTTTACATTTAGGTGCATTCCTCGTATACCCTCCTTAAATTCTGTATCCTGGTTTTACATTTAGGTGCATTCCTCGTATACCCTCCTTAAATTTTGTATCCTGGTTTTACATTTAGGTGCATTCCTCGTATACCCTCCTTAAATTCTGTACCATGGTTTTACATTTAGGTGCATTCCTCGTATACCCTCCTTAAATTCTGTATCACAGTTTTACATTTAGGTGCATTCTTCGTATACCCTCCTTAAATTCTGTATCACGGTTTTACATTTAGGTGCATTCCTCGTATACCCTCCTTAAATTCTGTATCACGGTTTTACATTTAGGTGCATTCTTCGTATAACCTCCTTAAATTCTGTATTCTAGTTTTACATTTAGGTGCATTCCTTGTATACCCTCCTTAAATTCTGTATCCGTGTTTTACATTTAGGTGCATTCCTCGTATACCCTCCTTAAATTCTATATCCTGGTTTTACATTTAGGTGCATTCCTCGTATACCCTCCTTAAATTCTGTATCACGGTTTTACATTTAGGTGCATTCTTCGTATAACCTCCTTAAATTCTGTATTCTAGTTTTACATTTAGGTGCATTCCTCGTATACCCTCCTTAAATTCTGTATCCGAGTTTTACATTTAGGTGCATTCCTCATATACCCTCCTTAAATTCTGTATCCTGGTTTTACATTTAGGTGCATTCCTCGTATACCCTCCTTAAATTCTGTATCCGGGTTTTACATTTAGATGCATTCCTCATATGCCCTCCTTAAATTCTGTGTCACGGTTTTACATTTAGGTGCATTCTTCGTATAACCTCCTTAAATTCTGTATTCTAGTTTTACATTTAGGTGCATTCCTCGTATACCCTCCTTAAATTCTGTATCCGGGTTTTACATTTAGGTGCATTCCTCGTATACCCTCCTTAAATTTTGTATCCTGGTTTTACATTTAGGTGCATTCTTTGTATAACCTCCTTAAATTCTGTATCCAGGTTTTACATTTAGGTGCATTCCTCATATAACCCCCTTAAATTCTGTATCCTGGTTTTACATTTAGGTGCATTCCTCGTATACCCTCCTTAAATTTTTCATCGTGGTTTTACATTTAAGTACATTCTTCGTATACCCTCCTTAAATTCTGTATCATGGTTTTACATTTAGGTGCATTCCTCATATACCCTCCTTAAATTCTGTATCACGGTTTTACATTTAGGTGCATTCCTCGTATACCATCCTTAAATTCTGTATCCTGGTTTTACATTTAGGTGCATTCCTCGTATATGCTCCTTAAATTCTGTATCCCGGTTTTACACTTAGGTGCATTCCTCATATACCCTCCTTAATTCTGTATCACGGTTTTACATTTAGGTGCATTCCTCGTATACCTTCCTTAAATTCTGTATCCTGGTTTTACATTTAGTGCATTCCTCGTATAACCTCCTTAAATTTTGTGTCATGGTTTTACATTTAGGTGCATTCTTCGTATACCCTCCTTAAATTCTGTATCCTGGTTTTACATTTAGATGCATTCCACGTATGCCCTCCTTAAATTCTGTATCCTGGTTTTACATTTAGGTGCATTCCTCGTATACCCTTCTTAAATTCTGTATCATGGTTTTACATTTAGGTGCATTCCTCGTATACCCTCCTTAAATTCTGTATCACGGTTTTACATTTAGGTGCATTCCTCGTATACCCTCCTTAAATTTTGTATCATGGTTTTACATTTATGTGCATTCCTTGTATACCCCCCCTTAAATTCTTTATCCTCGTTTTACAGTTAGGTGCATTCCTCGTATACCCTCCTTAAATTTTGTATCATGGTTTTACATTTAGGTGCATTCCTCGTATACCCCCCTTAAATTCTTTATCCTCGTTTTACATTTAGGTGCATTCCTCATATACCCTCCTTATATTTTGTATCATGGTTTTACATTTAGGTGCATTCCTCATATACCCCCCTTAAATTCTTTATCCTCGTTTTACATTTAGGTGCATATTCCTGAAGTATGACATTAGTAGGAATCAGTAAGGCAATTTTAGTTCAGTTTGACCCAGGTCTTGTATTTCTGGGTGTTTCAAGGCTGTTTTTGATTCCAGGACTATCCTGGAACTTTCTGTAGACCTCCAGTGAGTTCCAAGCACCACTTCATTCTTCATAAGCACTGATGACCACCAGAGATGACCGGATTCGTGATGTTACTTTTTAACCAAATATACATCTTCACAAGGCTGCTGCCACCACCAGCCAGCTAAATTTGAGCCCCTCCTTCAGCCAAGTTTCCACCTTACTTTCCAGGCAAGACCCTACATGGGCTAAGTAAATGAATTAGAGAAAGATGACCCTTAAGTGCCCCTGGAATGGAAAACTACACAGTTTATACTGGGAGAGGACTGAGATGATATTTGGAGTCTAAAGATGTTTTTTGCTTAACCATATGTTTCAAGTATAGCCACCAGTACCTGTGCTTGTCTTTCTGGGAAACAGGTTTCAATACATGAAGCTGTTTAAAAATACCTTAAGAATAGAAATGGTATTTTTCCCCTTCAGATTTATCTTATCCACTTTAAAGATTATGTATGTGGGCCGAAATAAGTAGATATATTTAAACAGATCATTTCAGATGTATGTTCTTGCATTATTTTTCCTGGGTAAATTAAGGTTTTATATTTCTGTATAAGATGTGGACAAAATATATTGTTACTGTATTGAGTTGTGCATATTAATTTATTTTATTTGTTTATCAGGGGTAGTGCACTGATCAATACTGACCAATTTCAGGCTCACCTCAGGTGAAATATAAAACATTTCACAAACAAACAAATACAGAAATGTAACCAGTAATAGAGTAGTTCAGACTAATTACATAGAAAAAACTGCATATATACATACTGGTGACCAAGCATAGTACAATGTACAATAGAAAAAACTGCATATATACATACTGGTGACCAAGCATAGTACAATGTACAATATATACATTCGTTTCTAGAGTGGGTTAATCTTCAGTGAATCCTAAGAGAGGAGCAGAGACTCAGAAAGGAGGTAGACTATGTGATATGTACTGGGTAAAAACAGAAGCATTTGGGTTGGGTGAATTGTTTTTTTTGAGTTGCATTCTGAATTTGGAATAAGTGCTGATTTTCATAATGTCAATGGGGAGAGCTTGCCAAATAGCAGCTGCCTGAGAGTAGAAAACATGTGCAGTGCTGCAGGGTTTGGTTCTAGGGGTAATGAGAGTTGGTGTGACCGAGCATGTGCAGTGCTGTGGAGTTTGGTTCTAGGGGTAATGAGAGTTGGTGTGACTGAGCATGTGCAGTGCTGTGGAGTTTGGTTCTAGGGGTAATGAGAGTTGGTGTGACAGATCATGTGCAGTGCTGTGGGGTTTGGTTCTAGGGGTAATGAGAGTTGGTGTGACAGATCATGTGCAGTGCTGTGGGGTTTGGTTCTAGGGGTAATGAGAGTTGGTGTGACAGAGCATGTGCAGTGCTGTGGGGTTTGGTTCTAGGGGTAATGAGAGTTGGTGTGACCGAGCATGTGCAGTGCTGTGGGGTTTGGTTCTAGGGGTAATGAGAGTTGGTGTGACAGTGCATGTGCAGTGCTGTGGAGTTTGGTTCTAGGGGTAATGAGAGTTGGTGTGACAGTGCATGTGCAGGGCTGTGGAGTTTGGTTCTAGGGGTAATGAGAGTTGGTGTGACAGAGCATGTGCAGTGCTGTGGTTTGGTTCTAGGGGTAATGAGAGTTGGTGTGACAGATCATGTGCAGTGCTGTGGAGTTTGGTTCTAGGGGTAATGAGAGTTGGTGTGACAGAGCATGTGCAGTGCTGTGGGGTTTGGTTCTAGGGGTAATGAGAGTTGGTGTGACAGATCATGTGCAGTGATGTGGAGTTTGGTTCTAGGGGTAATGAGAGTTGGTGTGACAGAGCATGTGCAGTGCTGTGGTTTGGTTCTAGGGGTAATGAGAGTTGGTGTGACAGATCATGTGCAGTGCTGTGGAGTTTGGTTCTAGGGGGTAATGAGAGCTGGTGTGACAGTGCATGTGCAGGGCTGTGGAGTTTGGTTCTAGGGGTAATGAGAGTTGGTGTGACAGAGCATGTGCAGTGCTGTGGTTTGGTTCTAGGGGTAATGAGAGTTGGTGTGACAGAGCATGTGCAGTGCTGTGGTTTGGTTCTAGGGGTAATGAGAGTTGGTGTGACAGATCATGTGCAGTGCTGTGGAGTTTGGTTCTAGGGGTAATGAGAGTTGGTGTGACAGATCATGCACAGTTCTGTGGGTTTGGTTCTAGGGGTAATGAGAGTTGGTGTAAAAGTGCATGTGCAGGGCTGTGGAGTTTGGTTCTAGGGGTAATGAGAGTTGGTGTGACAGTGCATGTGCAGTGCTGTGGAGTTTGGTTCTAGAGGCAATGGGAGTTGGTGTGACAGATCATGCGCAGTTCTGTGGGTTTGGTTCTTGGGGTAATGAGAGTTGGTGTGAAAGTGCATGTGCAGGGCTGTGGAGTTTGGTTCTAGGGGTAATGAGAGTTGGTGTGACAGAGCATGTGCAGTGATGTGGAGTTTGGTTCTTGGGGTAATGAGAGTTGGTGTGACAGAGCATGTACAGTGTTGTGGAGTTTGGTTGTAGGGGTAATGAGAGTTGGTGTGACAGTGCATGTGCAGGGCTGTGGAGTTTGGTTCTAGGGGTAATGAGAGTTGGTGTGACAGTGCATGTGCAGTGCTGTGGAGTTTGGTTCTAGAGGCAATGGGAGTTGGTCTGGCTTGTGAGTGGTGTCTCAGGTTGTATGAGGAGGTTTTCTTATGAATTCTATCTTCAAGAGGAGAAAATATATGGAGGTGAAGTAGTTTGTAGGGTTTTGATCCTAAAAGAAGGTTGGATATTTGTTTTATGTCTAGAGTGATACAGTGATACCCATAGAGAGGTGAGTTTGTAATGAATTGGCAGTTGGTGTTAGAGATAATTTGGAGTGTGGCAATGTTTTTGTTAGGGGCAGTGTTCAAGCTGAGAAATAACTTCTATGTCAATGGCTTCTCTGTCAAAGGTTATTACTTGTACATATGTTGTACTAGCATGTGGAGCCGGTAACCTAGTGGTCTTGTTGGTGTATGGCCTTATTATTGAGCCACCTGCTGGTGTATGGCCATATTATCGATCCATGTTCCTGGATCTGCTGTTCCCTGGGAATCTTAGTTATGTCTGGCTTTAAAAATGATATTTGTTAAGGTGTCTTCTGTCTGCTTTATCATTATTTGAAGCCTATGCATGTTTATGGACATCAGGTATGGCTTTAAGCTCTGTGTATAGCCAAACAATCCATCATACCTCTCAAATGTCCAATTTTTCACAGAATGTCTAGATTTTTGCCTCGTATTTTTGGTCCATTTCTCAAAAAAATATTGTCTGCCAAATCACTCACAAATCACTGAGGAATCAAGTCAGAAAATAATGACAGAAATTTGAGTTTTAGACATCATATCCTTTATAAAATTCATGCTTGTGCAAAACCTGCTATTCTATTAACTTTCTGTGTTTGTATGAGCAATATTTAAAAACTGTCTTATTTTAGGCCTTTCCCCCCAGTATTTGTGGCTATGCCCAGATTTCTTTCTCTAAGAGGTTGAGAGGTATGCAATCCACTTATGTATTAGTGGTGAGTTCAGAAAAAGGGTGAAAGATGGCATGTCTACAGCTAGTGGAGTTTGGCTTTATTGGATTGAATGTACCAATAAAGACTTATAAAGTAGAAAGTAAAAAGTCATGAGCATTCTGAAGTCAAGTAGTTGAAACACTGGTATATCCTTAAGGGGTCATTTGCATATATCTTACGGGCCTCCCCTATAGGAGGTTTAAGGTAATACACCATGAAGACTCTAGCTTAACTAGGTCTTTCTTGGAGGTTTTTTTGAATGTTTTACTTGCTTGACCTGTTTACCCTTTGGTTTAAGTATAAAACATTTGCTAGATGGGTGGTAATTTGCTTTTTCTGTGGTATATGCCATTTCACTAAATCTGCTTAAATAAAACTTGTCACTTAGCTTTGTAATATAACTATCTCCAAACAAGCTAAACCTGAAAACTTGGAGAGATTACCAACCTCCTCTTGAATACTTAGCAAAAAGTCCCTGGTGTGTGAAATTGTCTGCTGATTCCATTCACTTACAGGACAAATAGTTTATTAGAGGGCTGGAGAGAGACCAAGCACAGAAACTATGAGGAAATAATATTATGTGCCATTTTGGAAGTGATCAATGTTCAGGGATGGTATTTCTTTTTAATGAAAGGTAAAGGTACTGGATGTGTTTTGTTTGGACAAGAAGAATGACAGCAGGTGATATTAGATGAGAAGGCAATGTGTTGAGGTTAATATGTATATTTGCTTTATAGTAAAATGAAGGAAGGAGAGTAGTTTGAGGAATTGTTATGTTTTATAATGGTTGATATGAAAATTGTAATAATGGGGGGAGGTTCATAGCTTCATAGGAAGGTACTAAGCTATTGGCCCTAGGGCCTATATAAGCCTAGCCAAAAAGGTACCCTGGCTTTCGCCACCCAAGAAAATTATTTTCCTGTGCCCCTGTCGAGCAGAGTCACAGAAGTGACCCCCAGGGTGAATTTCCTATTTTCCATCCAGTCATCAAGATTTTTCTTGAGTGCTAATGAGGAGCTTGGTTTGATATAGATAGTAATTTGTTCCAGAGTATGGGAAGTCACTGGGACATGAATCTATCCCTCCAGCATGTTCTGTTTATTGTGGTGACAAGGTTTAGGTTCCTAGAGTGTGAAGCTCTGAGGGACTGGGATTTCTTTAAGTGGAGCATGTCTAACAGCTCTGGGTTTGACATAGCTTTGTATGTTAGGCACAGATCGCTTCTGAGTAGGCGGTATGCAACAGCGTAAAGCTGCAGTTTTTTGAGACGGTCTGCATAGGGCATCTGTTTGAGGCCAGTAATCCTCTTTGTCAGGTCTTTCTGTGGCCTTTCCAGTTGTTGTAGATGTCTTGTGAGGTACATACCAAAAAGGGCGTTGTACTCTATAATGGGTCTAATGAGCGATGAGTAGAGGGGAACAATGACCTCTCTTTTCCTGGATGAGAAACCTTTTGTGATGAGGTGTGCCAGTAGAAGGATTTTCTGGCTACTGTAGCAATGTGATTATCAAAGGAGAGATTACTGTCCACCTATGTCCCAAGGTCTCTTATCACACTTTCAGTGTTAAGTAGACTACCGCCTATGTGGTAATTCATGGGTACAAAGTTTTTACCAAAAAGGGATGACAATGCACTTTTTGGCATTGAGCTTGAGGCCATGGCTTTGACACCAGGCATCTGTCTCAGTGAGGCCCTTTTGTAGGATGTCCACATTTTTAGGAGTTTTGATTATGGCTCGTAGTTTGCAGTCATCTGTGAACTTTATTAGCCAAAGATCTTCTGTGTTAGCCTGTACTTCAGAGAAGTAGATAACAAACAGGAGAGGACCCAGGAGTGAACCCTGTGGTACTCCACTTGTCACTGGTCTGAAGTCGGACTTGGAGTCTGCTATTTTCACAGTGTGGGTTCTGTCAGTGAGCCAGGTGGCAACCCATCTTGTGACATAGGGATTTATACTTAGTTTAGTGAGTTTATCTATAATTCCAGAGTGTGGGGGTGGTGTCAAAAGCCTTGGCAAGATCTAGATAGGTTGTGAACCACTTTACCCTCATCTACGGCTTTGGTGACTGCTTCAAAGAATTCCATCAGGTTTAGGAGACATGATATGCCTTTTACAAACCCAAACTGGGTGGGGTCCAGAGTTTGGAGATTACCAATGTCTTTGTTTATAAGTTCCATGATGATACGTTCCATGGCCTTGCAGACCAGGCTCGTCAGGCTAATGGGGACGGTAGTTCCCAGGGTCCGTGGTGGATCCTCCTTTGTGGAGTGGGATAACTGTTACTGTGTGCCATTCAGTGGCCACAAAGACCAAGGTGACACTATGATTGAACATGGTACTTAGGTGGGGTGCCAGTTTGTTCTGTAGTTCGTGTAGAATGCAACCTGGGATGTTGTCAGGTCCCATGGATGCTGTGTTCTTGGCTTTGGAGAGTATGATTTTTACCTGTGCAGCCGTGATTACAGGAACTTGGCATTCTTCTGATATAGAGATGGGCCCTTTAGGGGGTGAGAGGGGGGTAAAGTTAGCACTGAACCTATCTGCCAGGATGTTGGCAATATCAGTTGGTTCTGTATATTTAGTGCCATTGTGCTGTAACTCAGAGCAGATCTGAGTGTTGCCATTGAGATTCTTGACATAGCTATAGAATGCTTTATGGTTGTCTTTAGAAACAGTGGTAATTTTGTTTTTGTAACTAGCTTTGGTGGATTTTATGAGGGGATCACAGCTTCTTACTGAGGCTGACCAGGGAGTTCCTCCAATCATGGGATTTTACTCTTTTTTGCAGCAGTTTCTTTCTTCTGTTGTAGACTTTGTTCATGGCAGGGGACCACCAGATTGGCTCCCTTTTTTTGGAGGATAGCATCTTGGTTCTGTTAGGGATAGCATGATCCATGCACCCGTGTAAGTACTTATAAAGTGCATTTGTGTAGGATTCAGCAGTCGTACCTCTATTGTCCATCTGCATGGGTGTCATGAAGTTTGCCACTTCTGTCTTAAGAAGCGTGAAGTTGGCTTTGGAGAAATCTTTTATGGTGGTTTTCCTAATGGGGGGTGGGGGCGGGATGTGGATGTCTAGGGTGATTAGCTGGTGGTCGGATCTGACACCCATGTTGGTAATGACCAGGTGTAGGATATTGTTGCCCCTGGTGGGGGTGTGGATAAGTTGATCCAAGGCATTGGAATTTATGAATTCCAGAAAACATTGAACAAAAGAGTTGGTACTTGAGTAGTTTTCCCAGTTAATGGTGGGGTAGTTGAAATCCCCCATTATTAGGGTGTTAGGTTGTACCCTCATATTTTTCAGTGTATCAAGAAATGAGGAGTGGGAATCCAGGGGCATGGTGGGGGATCTTTAGCAAGCTACAATTTGGATTGCGGTCTTACCCAGAGTTAGTTGGACTTGGATAATCTCAAATGCATTATGCTGAGCAACTAGCCTGGAGGTGTGGATATCCTTAATGAATATGGACACACCTCCGCCTTTAGTGTTTCAGTCTAGGATAGGTGGCCAAAAGGTGTGGTATGAATTATAGCCTGGTAATGCAGGGGTGCTGTCTGGAGCCTTGAACCAGGTCTCTATCACTGCACAGATGTCGATGTTCTCCATTTTTAGGAGTGCCTCGAGTGAGTGCATTTAGATGGTTTAGACTTCTAGCATTGAGTAGCATTACCCTCAGATTTTGTTTGCTTGTACCTGTTACGGTAGTGAATTTGTCATTTTAACCTTGCCTAAAAAAAGGCACTATAGGGGTGGCAAGAGCCTTAGCCAGTATCCGGAATCCCAAGGGCGACAGGTGCAGGCCATCTTTGGCAAAGTATCGTGGTCTGTCGATCATGTCATCCCAGGCAGAGAGATACTGGATCCCCTTAGAATGACACCAGAAGCTTAGCCAATTGTTGAAGTCAATCATTTTGTCCTTGTACTGTGATATCATTCTGGGTGATGGCAGGATGCTACTCAGGGCTAGGGTCATACCTGCCTGGGCTACAAGATCGGAGAGCTCCTCCATGTCTCTTTTCTTGTAGTCTAGAAAGGTATGTCTGAGGCCATTCACACCAACATGGACTATGACAGTCATATTTGTACTTGTGGAGTGACCTGAGTGCGTGCATTATGTGGTGGATCCGGGCACCTGACAGGCAGCTGACAGTAACTTTCTCCTTGTTTAGCCTGGTGAGTGTTAAATTGTGATTTAAGAAGTAATGAGAAGAAAAAAAAATAAAACAAGCTGTAAGAAAAGACAGGAGGCTTTAAAATAGGGAAATTTAAGATAATAAAGCAGCGGATATTAGACGAGAAAGCTATGTATTGAAGTTAATATGGATATTTGCTTTTTAGTAAAATGAAGGGAAGAGAGAAGTTGTTTGAGAAATTGTTATCGTTTATAATGGTTGATATGAAAATTATACTAGTGGGGGGGTCTTAATTGTGATTTAAGAAGTAATAATAATAAAAATAAAACAAGGAGGTTTAGAATGGGGAAATTTAAGATAATAATGATTATACATACAGATGATGTCAGGTGAAGACAGAAACAGAAGGAAATAAGGAGAAGGCTGGGGGTACCGCGGTTACTGGTTCCACCGTTCGTTTACGTATTTGGATACAGGCAGAAAAGAATGAGAACATTATCACACAACAGACAGCTACAAAACGAATAATAGAAAACAGATACAAAGTGAGCGAAGACGCTGGACAGCTACAGAAGGAACATTGTACTACAAGAGGTTTTTGCAAATCATGTCAGAATGGTAGGTTATATTTAAGGAAACCATAAAAGGCATACTGCAGTATATGGAAAAAGCATGACATCATTTAGAGGCCATGAAAGGGAATATTTTACTAAGGAAAATGAAATATATGAGAAAAAAATAAGAAAATGAGCTAAGAGACTGTTATATAAACATACGTATAATATGAGAGGGAACAAAAGAATAGGTATCGCCATATTTGTCCAAGATTTCTAGGAATGAAAATTGCATTGTGAGGGAATTAACAAGTGAAAATGGGAAAAGAGTGCCACCAAAATGAGATTATGGATTTTGTAAAGAGATATGTTCAGAATATTTATAAAGAAAGCTCTAAGGAAGGTCAAGTACTGTGGAAAGCTGAGAGCTTTAATAAGGATGCAATTGAAAATTTACAAAAAAGTATTACTTTGGAAGAATCGAGTGATGTTCTTAAAGTAGTTAAGGAGAAGTTAGCACCAAGAAAAGATGGTATGGGATATGAGGTTATTCGAGGTTTAATATGCACAAAAACAAGATCTTTCATAAAGTTAGAGATTAATGGTTTGAAAATGGTGGAAGTGATAGTATGTTAAGTTTTTATTACATTTTTATCAAGTTTTATGGGAAAAGGGACCGAAGTGAAATAAGGACTTGGAGGCCCTTATGCTTTAAACAATGTGGATTATAAATTATTGATGAAAATTTTACAAATACAATTTGAGAAAGTTATAAATGGAGTGATATTACCAGCTAAATATGGGGTAGAAGGAAGGGGTAGCCAGAGTTATCAGTTTTAATAAAAGACACGGCAGACAATGTATTGTGTGCAGGAAGTGACGCAAATTTAATGGTAGGGGACATACGTAAGGCATGTAATTACGTGAGTCAGCTGTTTTGTGGGACATTACGTGGCAGTATGGTGTTAAAATCAGCATATAATGCTAATGCAGTTGGAGCGATGATTAACAGGTGGTTTAGTGAGGAGATAGAAATGAAAGGGTGAGTTAGACATGGATGCCCTACGAGCAGTGTGCCTTTTACATTAGTTATGAATGCTTTAGCAGGAAATTTAATGGGGGTATATAAAGCGTATAATTGTGTAGAAATTCCTACTTTTTTATGCAGATGATATACTAATTATAGTGAAGAACAGGGGTCAGATGAAAGAAATGTTACTTTTGTTGAATGAAATATTGAAAAAAGTAGGATTAAGTTTAAATAAAGAGAAGAGAAAGGGTATAAATTATATTGTTAGGACAAGGGATTTCTTTCTTGAATCAAAAACTTGAGTTGTTGGTAATAATATTTGGCAGGAAGGAAAAAGTAAGGAAATGGTAGGAGATCATCTTAGAAAGAATAAGCAAAATAAGTAATTTTTGGTAGACATTTAGATTGTCCTATGAGAACCATGTTTATTTTGTCAATTCTATTATTTTAAGTAAGTTGGGTTATGTGGCAAGTATATACATGACTCCAAGTGAAACAGAGAAAGAGCTAGTGCAGTTAATGCTTGGTATAGCATGAGGTGAAAGATTATGAGAAATTTAACAAGAAATGGAATGTTTCAGACATTTTATAAAGAATAAGGCTTTAGTTGT
Source organism: Protopterus annectens (assembly GCF_019279795.1). Classification (NCBI taxonomy): domain Eukaryota; kingdom Metazoa; phylum Chordata; order Ceratodontiformes; family Protopteridae; genus Protopterus; species Protopterus annectens. Next base: position 303,991,479 of record NC_056744.1, read on the forward strand.
GGATGAAAGGTTGATGGAATGATCATTTTCACATAAAATAATTTGAGTGAATCGAATGAATGAAAGCAAATGATGTATGTAGCAATGTAAGTGTTGTACACAGTGTAAATATTCCACAATTCATCCTAGCAGTAAATATTTCATCTCTCACCTTTACATTACTCACAACATATAAACACTACCAGTCAAGCAAGGGGGCACAAGAAGTACACCCCCATAACAAAGGCAGCCTATCGTAGGTTTAAAAAAACAGAAGCAGCAAAACAAACTAAATAAATAAAAATGCTGGCAGGCAGAGTTTCACAGGCACAAATCACTCAGGTGATAATAAACCTGTATTAAACATAAAAAACCACAAGAAAAACAAATAAAATGTGAGTGCTTTCGTTAAAAAGTGTTAACTTCATCAGACACCATTAAAATGTAAGACAGTCTTCTGCTCTTGCACACTCGAATCAGCATGGGGAGGCAAGCGAGCATGCTACTAACTTTCACAATACACCTTTATGCCTCATTTCCGATTCACAGCAAAGTGAATTGAGGCAGGAAGGCACAACACATCTGCACATGGCAGGAATGAGTTTTTCTGACAACAGGAACTCGTAGAATGCTGCAGGAAGAAATGGACTAACAGAAACTCTTAACAAGGACATTCCTCAGTTGGAGGAGTGGTTGCGGAATGGGATTTCATTTAACAGAAGCATCGAACATAATAGCCCTTCCTTGGAAGGTAAGCTGACAGATTTTCATGTTAAATTATCACGATGCAAGAAACTCCAACTGGAAAATGCCTACCTAAGGGAATGCACTAGACTAAAAGTGGTTCCCAAAGGTTTAAGGGTCTGGTGCTTTCCTACTAGTTTACAGCATGACTCTGTTTTATACACTGAATTAGTTAACTTATTTGATAAATGTGGGCTCGACCTTTTAGAGCTTTTAATTAAACATAACAACAGTGAAATGGAACTGTTATTCAAAGACCTTGCAATTCTAGACTCTGCCATCCATGAGGATCATGAGTATAGCAACATGAAATTTGAACATTACAGGATTTACACTAGCACTGACCAGCACATAACAAAACTGAAAGCTGGTTAACTGAACAAGCTGGACAGAGATGTTCAGGACTATGCTAATGGTATGGCCTACCCTAAACCTCCTGGTTCAAATAAAAAATTTAAAGCTCCATGAGGGGAAAGTAACAAGCAATTACCACACCCTCCTGAAGTAAATGGCAATGATGAATGCAGGTTTGAAGAGACTGACGATGTGATTTTAAACTAGGATGCTGAATTCGCAGAACTCAGGAGAAGTGAAAGAATTAGGAACAAAAGCCATTACAACAATAGGCAGCGACCACGGGGCGGCTACCAACCACAGGTTTTTCAGGGGGCCAGGTCAAAGAACAGGAACTGGAGAGCTTAGCATCTCCACTAGTGCCTTCTGGTCACCATGTTAATGTTAATGTTAATGACTCCTTCATTAATGTAAGCACCCCAACACCAGTGGACTCTGTTCAAAAAGCAGGTACCTATACAGTGGTTTTTAACCACCAAAAATACTTTTCAGTACACAATTATTCTACTTTATGTATAAATGAAACTACAGCTGGCTTGTTGTCTAAGGGAATGTCTTTTGTACCTGGTAAGAGATTTAATGTTGTAGACACTATGATAGATCTGAAACTTTACTTAAGAAAGTTGAATTTGACCTTACTACATGGTACTACCTCCCAAACTAATGTCAGTGAAGGCAGCATTTTTAAGATCAGTTCTACCTACAACCCCCCATTTGCACCCGAAACTAGCAATGTATGAAAAAGTTTATGAACTAGATCTGTATAATTTAAATAAGAACAAATACAGGCCAGCTCAAACACTTCACAATATGAACCAAAGTGAACATGATTGTTTATTGGAACTGCAAGAATATGACATCAGAGTTATGAAACCTGACAAAGGGGGAGGGGTTGTAATCATGGACTCTTCCACATACAGTGGCAAAATGTTGGCTATGTTAGACACAGGAAATTACACAGACGTGTCCCTTAATTAATTAAATGCCGCATATAGGAAAATCTACAGCCAACTCACTGACATATTTCTAGAAAGAAGAATCGACCTTTCCTTACATAACTATCTTAACATTATTAGCCCAAGGATACCAGTGTTCTTTGATATTCCCAAGATCCACAAGAACCTATCAGATCCACCTATGAGGCCCTTAGTGGATGGAAGACACTCCATTGCCACTGCTTACTCTCAGTTTTTAGACCATGAGGTGAAGAAAATATTGCGTAATGAAAGCCAAATCTGTAAAGACTCCTGGGCTTTTTTAGAACAAGTGAACAAAACCAGGTATGAAGCAAGTGACATCATGGTCACTATAGATGTAAAAGACCTGTACACGGTCACCCCACAAGAAATTGGTCTCGAGTGGGTGGGTGACCTACTGCTGTTATACAAAGTTAACCAGGAGAAAATTAATCTAATTTTGGAATTATTAGAAATTATTTTAAGAAACAACTATTTCTCCTTTAATGGGAGGTACTTTTTGCAGACCATAGGAGTGGCAATGGGTTCAGCTTGTGGTGGGGCATTCGTGAATATGGTAATGGCATATTGGGAAAGAAATTATGTATTTCAGTCTCAGTACTATTCTAAGGTCAAACTGCTTATAGATACCAAGATGATATCAGCTTAATATGGAATGGGTCACTGGTTGTTTTGGAAGAGTTTTTGAGATACCTTAACACCACCACTACATTCCTGCAGTTCACGTGGGTGATTAACCTGGATCATATGAATTACCTTGATGTCCACTTATACAAAGACACACATAATGAAAAGTATGCTACTAGGGTCCACAGGAAAGAGACCCACTCAAACTCGTTCCTGCATTACTCTAGCTCCCACCCAAAGCATCAGAAGAGGTCGGTAGTTAAAGGGCAATTAGTTCAAGCATGATCTCCGGAGAAGAAGATTTTCTTATTGAATGCAACAACTTAAAAACTATGTTTTTGAGGAGGGGGTACCCAGCAGACCTGCTTAATGAGCTTATGCAGGAAGTGATAGGTAAAAGAAGAGCAGGGCATTTTAAGCCCATAGTTGGGGAAAACACACTAGACAACAGCCCCTCTGAAGTTTAAGAGGGGAGACCTGAGTTGGAAAAAAGTTATTTGTGTAGATCTATGGTGCTTATATTCAACTCAGACTCATACTACTTGATGTCCATTTTTTATAAGAACTGGGACATTTTAATGGATGACTTGTACATCAGGGTGCAAATAGGAGAAAGACCTATAGTTACATACAGAAGGGGCTCAAACTTAAAAGACCTTCTTAGGAAAGGTTCTAACTACACTAGAGCAGGACGTGTAGGGATGTACAAATGTGAGTCTTGCAACTGGTGCCACAAGGTGAAATCAGGCAGCAAATTTACAGTGAATGGTATAGACCATTATGTAAAAGGTACATATAACTGTCACGCCAAGGCAGTGGTCTACATGGCTACATGTGACCAATGCCTAGCATTTTATGTAGGCAAAACAGAAAGGAAATTTAACACAAGAATTTATGAACACAACTATGCCATAAGAAAGAATAATATTAATAATGCTTTAGTGAGGCATATTCTCCAAACTCTGGACCCTACCCAGTTCGGATTTGTAAAAGGCAGATCATGTCTCCTAAACCTGACTGACTTCTTTGAAGCAGACACCAAAGCCATAGATGAGGGTAAAGTGGTTCACACAGCTTATCTAGATCTCGCCAAGGCTTTCAACACCACCCCCCACTCTGGAATTATAGATAAGCTCACTAAACTAGGTATAAATCTCTATGTCACAAGATGGGTTGCCAACTGACTCATGGACAGAACCCACACTGTTGTACTCCAGTGACAAGTGGAGTACCACAGGGTTCAGTCCTGGGTCCTTTCCTGTTTGGTATCTACTTCTCTGAAGTACAGGCTAGCATAGAAGGTCTTTGGCTAACAATGTTTACAGATGACTGCAAACTAGGAGCCATAATTGAAACTCCTAACGATGTGGACAAACTACAAAAGGGCCTCACTGAGACAGATACCTGGTGTCAAAGCCATGGCCTGAAGCTCAATGCCAAAAAGTGTATTGTCATCCCCTTTGGTAAAAACTCTGTACCTATGAACTACCACATAGCTTGTAGTCTACGTAATGCCAAAAATGTGATAAGAGACCTTGGGACACAGGTGGACAGTAGTCTCTCCTTTGATAATCACATCGCCACAGTGGTCAGGAAATCCTTCTATGTGGCTCACCTCATCACAAAAGGTTTCTCATCCAGGAAAAAAAGAGGTCATTGTTCCCCTCTACTCATCACTCATTAGACCCATTATAGAGTACAATTCTCCTTTTGGTATGTACCTCACAAGACATCTACAACAACTGGAAAGGCCACAGAAATACCTCACAAAGAGGATTACTGGCCTCAAACAGATGCCCTACGCAGACCGTCTCAAAAAACTCCAGCTTTACTCCGTCACATATCGCCTACGCAGAGGCAATCTCTGCCTAACATGCAAAGCTATGTCAAACCCAGAGCTGTTGGACATGCTCCACTTAAAGAAATCCCAATCCCTCCAAGCTACATGCTCCAGGGACCTAAACCTTGTCACCACAATAAACAGAACATGCTGGAGGGATAGATTCCTGTCCCAGAGACTTCCCATACTCTGGAACAGACTACCTATCTATGTTAAACAGAGCTCCTCATTAGCACTCTTCAAGAAAAATCTTGATGATTGGATGGGAGATGGGAAATTCACCCCGGGGATCACTTCTGTGGCTCTGCTCGACAGGGGCACAGGAAAATAATTTTCTTGAGTGGCGAAAGCCAGGGTACATTTTTGGCTAGGCTTATATAGGCCCTAGGGCCGATAGCCTAGTTCCCTCCTATGAACCTATACTCAGGACAATACTGGCCACAATTTCACATTTAAGGCAATAGACCATGTAGACATCAGTGACAAAAAGCCTTGGGGACTTCAGTTAGAGTTAAAGGAGTTAAGGTGGCAAATCTTACTACAGGCAGATAGATGGCCAGGAATAAATGACAGGACATGCATCTCTCATGTATTGAAATTAAAAGCCCTAGAAAGGAAGAAAATATCTCAAAACATTTGTTAAGCACAAGCACTTTTGTATGTATTTGGCTTTGGTAAACATTTTAGCATTATGTCATTAAAAATGACTTTGGTTTTAGTTTTATCCTATTTTGAATCATTCATGACACAAGTATGAGACTAATAATTTATCTTTTAATTACAAGTTTTAGTTTTATTTAAGATGCAACCCAGCCACTGGGGATGCACAAGCCAGTGCATTTCTTTGTGCCGGTCCCAAGCCTGGATAAATGGGGAGGGTTGCATCAGGAAGGGCATCCGGCATAGAACTTCATCAAAACATTTCATGCAGACACCAAGAAAAATTTTTATACCAGATCAGTCGAGGCCCGGTTTAACAACGACCACCACCAGTACTGTTAGCCTACAGTGTGCTGGTGGAAATTGGGCTACTGTTGGCCGAAGGAGGAGAAGAGGCGGAAGACATGGCCGAAGGCAGGAAGAGAGGAGAAAGGCCAGGACTGTGGCAGTGAGGGTCGGAACTTTGAATGTTGGCAGTATGACTGGTATAGGGAGAGAGCTAGCTGATATGATGGACAGAAGGAAGGTTGGTATATTGTGTGTGCAAGAGACCAGATGGAAGGGGAGTAAGACTAGGTGTATCGGAGGTGGGTTCAAATTGTTTTATCATGGTGTGGATGGGAGGAGAAATGGCGTAGGAGTTATTCTGAAGGAACAGTATGCTGAGAGTGTTTTGGAGGTGAAAAGAGTGTTGGATAGAGTGATGTTTATGAAGCTGGAAATTGATGGTGTAATGATGAATGTTGTTAGTGCATATGCTCCACAAGTTGGGTGTGCAATGGATGAGAAAGAAAAATTTTGGAATGAATTGGATGAAGTGCTGATGACTGTACCCAAGGGTGAGAGAGTGGTGATTGGAGCAGATTTCAATGGGCATGTTGGTGAAGGAAACAGAGGGGATGAGGAAGTGATGGGTAGGTATGGTGTTAAACAAAGGAATGCAGAAGGACAGATGGTAGTGGATTTTGCAAAAAGGATGGACATGGCTGTGGTGAATACATATTTTAACAAGAGGGAGGAGCATAGGGTGACATACAAGAGTGGAGGAAGATGCACACAGGTGGATTATATCTTATGTAGGAGGGCCAGTTTGAAGGAGATTGGAGACTGTAAAGTGATGACCGGAGAAAGTGTAGTTAGGCAGCATAGGATAGTGGTTTGTAGGATGACGTTGGTTATCAAGAAGAGGAGGAGCAGTGTGAGGGCAGCACCAAGGATCAAGTGGTGGAAATTGAAAAAGGGTAATTGTGAGGTGGAGTTCAGGGATGAGTTAAGGCAGGCACTGGGTGGCAGTTAAGAGTTACCAAATAGCTGGGTAACTACAGCATAGCTAGTAAGGGAGACGGCTAGAAAGGTGCTTGGTATCACATCTGGACAGAGGAAGGATGACAAGGAGACATCGTGGTGAAATGAGAAAGTACAGGAGAGTATACAGAGAAAGAGGTTGGCAAAAAAGAAGTGGGATTGTCAGAGAGATGAAGAAAGTAGACAGGAGTATAAGGAGATGAGGTGCATGACAAAGAGAGAGGTGGCGAAGGCTATGGATAAGGCATATGAAGAGTTGTATGAAAGGTTGGACACTAAGGAGGGAGAAAAGGACCTGTACTGATTGGCTAGACAGAGGGACCGAGCTAGGAAAGATGTGCAACAGGTAAAGGTGATAAAGGATAATGAGGGAAACGTACTCACAAGTGAGGAGAGTATGTTGAGGAGATGGAAAGAGTACTTTGAGGGGTTGATGAATGAAGATAATGAGAGGGAGAGAATGTTGGATGATGTAGGGATAGTGAATCATGAAGTACAATGGATTAGCAAGGAGGAAGTAAGGATAGCTATGAAGAGGATGAAGAATGGAAAGGCTGTTGGTCCAGATGACATACTTGTGGAAGCATGGAGGTGTTTAGGTGAAATGGCAGTGGAGTTTTTAACCAGATTGTTTAATGAAATCTTGGAAAGTGAGAGGATGCCTGAGGAATGGAGAAAAAGTGTTTTGGTACCGATTTTTAAGAATAAGGGTGATGTGCAGAGCTGTAGTAACTACAGAGGGATTAAATTGATCAGTCACAGCATGAAGTTATGGGAAAGAGTAGTGGAAGCAAGGTTAAGAAGGGACGTGATGATTAGTGATGAACAGTATGGTTTCATGCCAGGAAAGAGCACTACAGATGCGATCTTTGCTCTGAGAGTGTTGATGGAGAAGTGCAGAGTTGCATTGTGTTTTTGTAGACTTAGAGAAAGCATATGACAGGGTTCCTAGAGAGGTGTTGTGGTATTGTATGAGGAAGTCAGGAGTATCAGAAAAGTATGTAAGAGTGGTACAGGATATGTACGAGGGCAGTGTGACAGCATTGAGGTCTGCAGTGGGAGTGACGGATGCATTTAAGGTGGAGGTGGGGTTACATCAAGGATCAGCTCTGAGCCCTTTCTTATTTGCAATGGTGATGGACAGGTTGACATACAAGACCAGACAGGAGTCCCCGTGGACTATGATGTTTGCAGATGACATTGTGATCTGTAGTGAGAGTAGGGAACAGGTGGAGGAGACCCTGGAGAGATGGAGATATGCTCTAGAGAGAAGAGGAATGAAGGTCAGCAGGACTAAGACAGAATATGTGTGTGAATGCGAGGGAGGCTAGAGGAATGGTGATGATGCAAGGAGTAGAGGTGGCGAAGGTGGATGAGTTTAAATACTTGGGGTCAATAGTTCAGAGTAATGATGAGTGTGGAAGAGAGGTGAAGAATAGAGTACAGGCAGGATGAGTGGGTGGAGAAGAGTGTCAGGAGTGATTTGTGACAGATGAGTACCTGTAAGAGTGAAAGGGAAGGTCTACAAGAGGGTAGTGAGACCAGCTATGTTACATGGGTTGGAGACAGTGGCATTGACAAAAAGGCAGGAGTTTGAGCTGAATGTGGCAGAATTAAAGATGTTAAGATTTGCACTGGGTGTGACGAGGGTGGACAGGATTAGGAATAAGTATATTAGAGGGTTAGCCCAGGTTGGAAGGTTTGGAGAAAAAGCCAGAGAGGCACGGTTACGTTGGTTTGGACATGTGCTGAGGAGGGATGTTGAGTATATTGGGAAAAAGATGCTAAGGATGAAGCTACCAGGTAACAGGAAACGAGGAAGGCCTAAGATAAGGTTTATGGATGTGGTGAGAGAGGACATGCAGGTGGACAGGAAGAAATGGAAACAGGTGATCTGCTGTGGCGACCCCTAACGCGAACAGCCGAAAGAAGATGATGAGTTTTATTTAAGATGCAACAGTTTAAACTGTAACACAGTCATCAAGGGGTTAATTAGTGTTCTGTCTCACTGTTGCTTAGCTAGCTTACCCAATCAGAGTGTTTTTTATATGTATATAAATGGCTGTCTTACATTTTAATGGTGTCTGATGAAGTTAACATTTGTTTAACGGAAGCACTCACATTTTATTTGTTTTTCTTGTGGATTTTTATCATTAAATATACCTTTGGTTTATCATTGCCTGAGTGATTTGTAGCTGTGAAACTCTGCCTGCCAGCAATTCTATCGTAGGTTTAAACAAATCGAAAGGTGGCCATAAAACTAAGAATGGGACCCATGCAGAACTGTTATCACAGAGACTAGATATGTGTTTTTCCTTCTATAGTACTCCTTGTCTGAGAGGGTATGAAGTGTTGGAACCACACGTTTATACAAACCTATATGCACAATTCAACATGGAATGTGACAGAAATTTACAACAGCAAGCAGTAAGCTGGCAACATTAAACCCTTTAAAAAATTCTCTGTCTGTGAAGTGTTCCTGCCAGAAAGCCAAAATGTCTCAAACACTCGTGTTAACTTCATTAATAGATGGTATCCTAGTAGCACAATAAGTTGACCGACAGATTCGTAGGTACTTACTAAGCTATTGCTCTGTGAGGATTAAGCACCCAACTTTACATTCCAATGGTAGTTTTTAGCCCTTAAATTTGGAATACAAATAATCCAAAGATAGGCTAAACAAGGATATGTTGGGACACTTATATGTTTTCCTTGTCCATAAGGGACAGGGTGTTGAACTGGTAGTGAATTTACGGTTACCCATCCATTCGTCTAAATTACATCTGAGTGGAGGAAGACAGGTACTTTGCTTTACATGGAGTGCGAGATGGTTTCCTAGAAGCAGTAAGAGTTTGATACAATTCTATCCCTCCAACATGTTCTATTTATTTTGCAAAAAAAATTGAAAACCCTTGAGAGGGTGTTTATGATAATACTAGACTTACAAATGTATGGCAAGTCTAAGAACACCCCATAACATAGTGGGCTGACTTATGCAGAGGAAAGCACCTCAGTTTCAGGTAGGATGGTAAATACAGAAGGGAGCCTGACATACACTACAATGGGATAACCAATGCATATGGAAGCACCCCCCCCCCATTCTGAAGTGATTTAGCATGCAGAATGGAGTATGCAGATACACCATGGGCTGGTCTAGGGATACAGAAACATCACAATATGAAGAAAGCTAGAATACACAGATGTAAATACTCCGTAGCAAACCTTTGCATAGTGAAGAACCTCTAATGTGACATGAGCTACCATTCCCAGACTCTGCCATACTACAGGGGGTTCAGCTATGCGTAAACATGAAACCTCAATGTGAAGTGGGCTGGCATATGCAGAACGAACCCCTCCATAGCACAATGGGCTTCCCATGGCATAGAAAAGCATCCCTACCATACAGTGGGCTGTTGTAAGAGAAATGAAGCAGTAGGCTGATGCACACAGATGGAAGTATCTCCGCCATTGTGTAGTGACTAAGCCTGTGTACAAGCACCTCCCTTAAACTCACAATCATATGTACAAGGCAAGGTATATCAAAGTACCCCCCTCCATACAATGGGATGCAGACTTGTATGGGAGCAGAAAGCAACGTTCTAATTTATATAATTAGTTGGCCTCTTCAAAAGTTAAAGAGAGCACCCCAAGTGTATAGCGATAAGGTCCGTACATAAATTAACAAAATCATCCACAACGTACAATGGACTAGCTTGGGTGAAAGCATACAGCAATACTTTATATTATAGCAGAACTGGGAAATACAAGCTACCTTTAAACTCACTGCAGCTGTTACTTATTTGTGTTCAAAGAATGAAATAAATGAAGAACGATTTGTGACTCATACGGTAAAATGAACACATAGGGTGGCTTCATACACTGCTGGACATGCCAGACTTACTCATTATTAAAAGCGTAATCAAACCTTTGGAAAAGTCATTAAGATTGAAACTCTTTTTACCTTCCAGTTTGCTACAAGGGAAATAACATCTGTGGCTCATAATGTCAAAGACCACCAAGAAAATGGGAACCTAATGGTTTCCCCAAAATATGGGAAAAAGAACCCCAGGATCCACTTAATGAAACCAGCAGGATGTTAACAGCAAACATTAGGCCTGGCAATTATGCATCTAGAGTTTCAGCATGCTTGGCATCTTTTCATATGGTTGCAGTATCTGCCATGTCTCATCACAGTAAATCTATGGTCCACTGCATAAACATATGGTTCAGTGCATAAATGTATTTTCCAGTGCATAAACATATGGTTCAGTGCATAAATGTATGGTCCAGTGCATAAACATATAGTCTAATGGCCAGGAAGAAATGCATGGCCCAAAGCATAAAGATGAGGCTTATTCCCTACAAAATGCTACAGCTTAGAGTGCCAATGCAGGACCAGGTGCAATAGCATTAATTCCTACCTTCCTTTTAAATAACTTAATTGCATTTATTCTGATACAGTTATATTCAGCTTCATAAGTACAGAAATCTGTAAAAAAAAGGCATAGAACCAGCAACAAAGGAGCAGAGAGTGTGCATGCCTTGGAAGGGCTACGGCTCTGACAGCAAACTTTATTCTCACTTCTTAACTGGAACAGTATACTGGTATTACTATAAACATAAATAAGCACTTTGGCTGAGATAACAAATGACTAAATAAATTGTGAACCAGTACCCACTTTACATTATCTGTTTATTTTAGCAGTTTAATTGTTTATATATAAGAAACCTTAGAAACCAGTGTAAGACTTTGTAGTAATATAAACTCTGAGACACTTACTCACATATGAGTAAATGGAAACCTAGTGATGAAAACGGAAAAATATGTTCCTTTTTGTTTCTTTTTCTTCTTATTCGTTACAGCTGCAGTTATTTAAACTATTATTAACTTTGCTGTTTGTTTAAAACAAAACAGAAAACTGTGAAGACTTGCTATGGTGAGCAAGTTGCTTAAAATCCGTGTGACCTCACACTTGTCAGATTTTCTCACTGCAATCATGTGTCAGCTAGCAACTTTGAAATATTTATCAAACTCAAAATTCTTTTTATTAAGAACCACACCTTGGAAAAAAAAATGTAACTTGGAAGCCATGACTAGTTTTGACAAAATTTCATCTGCATTAGTCAATATACTCTGTATAAGACTAGTAATTTTTCTTGCATGGGTTACTGCAGCGGTATCGCATGTAAGTATGTTTAACCAACTCTGCAGGACTACTGACTCAAAATGTAGCATACTTGCATTGGATGTTTGAAAGATCAGAATGTTCTAAGTTCTATCCCTACATAAGGTACTTGGATGCACATTCCAGTATTACTGCTATATTCCAGCATTAGAGGGTGCTGCACTCCTGATGTGGTGTCCTTTTGATGGCATTGTATACCAAAGTCTAAGGTGCCTGAGTTTATGGTAGCTCAGATGAAGGTAAAATATCTCATGGCACTTACGGAAAAGAGAACTTCCCTGATGTTCTGGACACATTTCTCCAATCTGTAGAAATACCACCTCAGATATTCCCTGAAAATAATTACATACCTAAAGGGGCAAACCCAGTCAACAAACAGTAAACAAATATATTTATTAGCTATTCAGTCTTTCTGTTAACTAGGTAAAATGCACAAGGCACTGCTGGCTTGTTTTCCAGACTGGCCTGGAAGAAGACGTTTTGATTTGGTTAAGGCGCTTTTTCAAACTGATAAAAATGTGCAAAGAGTAATTGTGGGAATCAAACTGGGTACACATGATGCCCTTGTCCTGCAGCCTGATTTCATTTATGAAATAACTGGGTGAAATTCAACTGTCCATATGAACCCACAAAAAAAAAAAAAAAAAAAAAAAAAAAACAATCAAAATTAAGAGCCTGTCCAAGTATATATAACATACCTCTCAACTGTTCAGATTTTTGCCTCATATTTTTGGTCTACTCTTCATAAAATTTGTGGTGTTCTGGCAAATCACTGAGGACTGAAACTGTTACATAATGACATACATCTGAGTTTCAGACATCATATCCTTTAGAAAATATCCTTTAGAAAATGCATGATAATACAAACCGCATTATTTTAGCAACTCTGTAAGTTTAAAAGAGCAATATTTAAAAATCTCTCTCTATTTTTGGGTCTTTGTCCCCCATTATTTTAGGCTTTGTGCAGATTTCTTGCACTAAGAAGTTGTATAATCACATATCACAACATTTATTTATATTTAAGGTAAGTTAACTAGAGGAATGGCTCTTTTTGCTATGACCTTGTTATGTGACAGAAAAAATACACTGGCTATAAACTGGGTACATACAGGAGACACAGCAGCGCTGTGCTTATTATCACAGCCCCTCCACAGACTGCTCCTCCTCTCCACCTCCTAGGTTCACATAACTAATACCACGCTCATTATCATAGCACACACCCCTCCACAGACTGCTCCTCCTCTCCACCTCCTAGGTTCACATAACTAATACCACGCTCATTATCATAGCACACACCCCTCCACAGACTGCTCCTCCTCTCCACCTCCTAGGTTCACCTAACTAATACCACGCTCATTATCATAGCACACACCCCTCCACAGACTGCTCCTCCTCTCCACCTCCTAGGTTCACCTAACTAATACCACGCTCATTATCATAGCACACACCCCCTCCACAGACTGCTCCTCCTCTCCACCTCCTAGGTTCACATAACTAATACCATGCTCATTATCACAGCCCCTCCACAGACTGCTCCTCCTCTCCACCTCCTAGGTTCACATAACTAATACCACGCTCATTATCACAGCCCCTCCACAGACTGCTCCTCCTCTCCACCTCCTAGGTTCACCTAACTAATACCACGCTCATTATCATAGCACACACCCCTCCACAGACTGCTCCTCCTCTCCACCTCCTAGGTTCACCTAACTAATACCACGCTCATTATCACAGCCCCTCCACAGACTGCTCCTCCTCTCCACCTCCTAGGTTCACATAACTAATACCACGCTCATTATCATAGCACACACCCCTCCACAGACTGCTCCTCCTCTCCACCTCCTAGGTTCACCTAACTAATACCACGCTCATTATCATAGCACACACCCCTCCACAGACTGCTCCTCCTCTCCACCTCCTAGGTTCACCTAACTAATACCACGCTCATTATCACAGCCCCTCCACAGACTGCTCCTCCTCTCCACCTCCTAGGTTCACATAACTAATACCACGCTCATTATCATAGCACACACCCCTCCACAGACTGCTCCTCCTCTCCACCTCCTAGGTTCACATAACTAATACCACGCTCATTATCACAGCCCCTCCACAGACTGCTCCTCCTCTCCACCTCCTAGGTTCACATAACTAATACCACGCTCATTATCACAGCCCCTCCACAGACTGCTCCTCCTCTCCACCTCCTAGGTTCACATAACTAATACCACGCTCATTATCATAGCACACACCCCTCCACAGACTGCTCCTCCTCTCCACCTCCTAGGTTCACATAACTAATACCACGCTCATTATCACAGCCCCTCCACAGACTGCTCCTCCTCTCCACCTCCTAGGTTCACCTAACTAATACCACGCTCATTATCACAGCCCCTCCACAGACTGCTCCTCCTCTCCACCTCCTAGGTTCACATAACTAATACCACGCACGACTGCTCTCCCCCCTCCTA